>NC_090023.1:125886365-126186365 GCF_037176765.1 Anolis sagrei
GTTGCCAGGTCTTAGGGAAGTGGCTGAAAGTTGGGGGACTATTGTACCTCACAGGGTTTCCTGAATGGCATATTGAACAGCACTGGAGGAGGAGGTTGTTTGGAGTTTGCATATGAGAACTTAAACACCTGTGCACCCATGTTCAGCTAGCAACAGAGCTCACTGGCTCAGCATAAATGTTTCATAGGTCTGCTGGACTTGTGCAATGTCAGCACATCCCGAGAACAAGCAGAAGGGACTGAAGAGGATGATTTGGGCCCAGGCAACTGGTCTGTCATGCCATTTGGAAAAAAGGCAGGGAGTGGTTTGCTGGTCCTGTGACTTGTGAACTTTTTCTTGTTGTACATGAGTGTAAGCAGCATAGGGCACCTCCATGGCCACACAGCCTCACAGTGAAAGTACTTCAGTGGCCTAACTGCCCACTGCCAGCCATAGCAACATCTGCGCAAGACCATAGCAACACCTCTTCGGCCCTGCTGCCTTACAACTCCTGGGCAGAGCGCCTCCATGGCCACACAGCCTTGTGGCGAGAGTACTTCAATGGCCTAGCTGCCCGGCCATAGCAACACCTATTGAGTGACTCCTTGTGTCCTAATTGTATTACATCAAGACCATAATGAAGTCCAAAGCAAATAACGCACAAATCTGAAACAATTATATCTTGTAAGCCGCTCTGAGTCACCTTCGAGGTGAGAAGGGCAGCATATAAATGTAATAAATAAATAAATAAATAAATAAATAAATGGGGAAAGAAACTTCCCAAGAGTCAGCTGTAATACTTCCATATGTCTCAGCAGCACCATAAAGCCTGGAATAACTTGCCACATGCCATGTGTACTGTAAAAAAAACTTCATGCTGTGTGAGAACACTAGAAGGAAGGCAGAAAGTACTACAGATAACAGGCATATATGTCTGCCATGAAAAGTATCATTCCATCACAGCTCCAGTTAACTGGTTTTATTCAGATTAATTCAGATTGTCCTTATAACTATTTTTGCAATCAACTGACAGAGAAGCTGTCCCTGATTGACTGCCTACTACAGCTGACAGGTCAGTATGACTTTCAACTCATATTTGAAGAGAAGACTTTGGATAGCCCATATATATTTTTACCGAACATCTGAATCTGCACTAAATTCAAAGCTTTCTATAGGTGAAAGGCTCTCTTCTGTGTGTCAAGAGAAGATGCTAGATTCAAAGCCATTGTTTCTTGCTGTATGCCATTGAGGATTAATTAGGTTGATCAAACTTACCAAAGAACTGGACTTCCAAATACAAGTGACACGTTTTCCCTTTTGAGTAGTAACGTGGGTTTTGACAAACCTGCTTTCAGATTAAGGGCTCTTTGAGAAGAATCTGAAATCTTACTAACTGATAGTCCCCATGAGCTGATGCCTTTTATTATAATTCCATTTGCAACCTCTTCACAAGGCCATGTCATTGCACTGGCAATTGCCAGTGAAAAGGAAGGTGTGTGGGCAGCTCATAGCACTCCACGTACCCTCCCTCCTTTCTCCATACAGTGGAGGGGATGGGAGAGGGTGCTTTGGCACCCTTTCCCTCCCCTCATCAGATGGCAGAAAGGATGGTAATGCACGGCAATGTGTGTTGCCCTACTGTCCTTTCTGTCATCACATGGCCAAAAGGGGAGGAAAGTCTGGGTAGTTCCATCGGAGAAACCCAAACTACACTTTCCTCCATATAGTGGAGAATTAAGTGCCTTTTGGTGCTTCTCCACTTTGGGAGGAATGTGAGCAGGGCCTGCGGTGCGTTGTGTGATGGCTCATGGCAGTCCGCATCCTTGCCATGTTAAAAAGTGGCAAAAATGACCCATGTGAAGAGGTCCTATGTCTGTGCTAGCATTCTACTTCAGCACTGAATGTGCAGGGCACAAATAGGAACAGATATTAGGATGCAATGCATGGGTCCAAGCAGGCATGTAGCTGGGGGGGGGGGGCTTGAGGGGCTTCAGCCCCTCCCCGAAATTCTCATGGTGGTTCACGACAAGGCCTTACTGGTGCATTATTTAAACTGTTATGTTTATTCATATCATGATCTGATCACCATACTTAATATATCCCACATGCATGGGGGTATTGGGGTAATGTTACAAAAGGTTTGCTAGGGTAGACCCTCTTTCACTCAGACTCAGCCCCCCCCCCCGAAACTCAGCCCCCCCGAACCCCCCCCCCCTGAAAAAAAAACAGCCCCCCCCCCCCCCGAAACGAAATCCTGGCTACGGGCCTGGGTCCAAGCATGTGTACCTGTTCTTTCTAACCCTCAATCTCTTTTTATATAATCATCACCCTGCCCTTTTAATCCAATCAGCAAATATTAGCTAATAATCAGCTCTTATGTTTACACACATTTATATCAACTTGTTTTGAAGCTATGAACTCATAATTTGTGTTAAGTTTGTCAGAATGTGAAAAGCAGGCAATACATAGACTTTCCTCTCAAGACATAAGTCCTAGTTACTTGAGATTCTGGAGATATGAGTGTTAACTCATGTTTCAACAAATATTTATCATTAATTTTTATTTTGCTTTATTTTTGTCATTTTTGGCATTCAAAGTAGTTATCAATACTAGAACAACAAAGCTATGATTAAATATAATTTAGAAGTCAGTCCACTAACTTTCAGTTCACAAAATTAAAAAATGTAAAAGGATGGTGGAGCCATCACCTAAGAATAAGTCTACACTGGCTGTAAATTCTGTGGCCATTCCAGATAATAAATGCTTTGATCTGGTCCCATTGTTGGCCAGACCCATCTGGTTGAACCTATTGTAGTGCCACATTAACACCCACAAGTTTCTGCCAGATCAAGATTACATTGACCATGCTGGATCATCACCTCACCTTCTTTGTCACCACTGCCATTCCCAGCCATATGAACTCCTAGTCATTGTGATGGGGGCACCCTGAAATCAGCAGAGGCACAGGTGCATCCAAGAACATAAGAAGGTCTTTGTCTGCTGGTGGAAGAACAACAGCAAAGAAACAACCATTAAGGAGGCCCTTTTGATTATGCTCTGCATCCTCTTTAAATGGAAGCCTTAGTGGCTTAATGTTATCATACATTTATTTCCAGGAAAACCCCTATAACCCTATTTGTAATAAATGTGGATATCACAAGTTAGAATTCCTGAAGCAGAACTTTCTTTCATCAACCTGTTTTTCCATTGTGCTGCCAAAGTTCGGAAATAATGGGCATGGAATACCAATTTCCCAGAGCATTTTATCTCAGCCCTAATGTTATTGCTCTATACTCAACAAAGCATTGTATGATTAATTTTCAATTTCCAAAATGCTATCTTGGATCTTGGGCAACCTGATGGCCTATGATGCTCTGTGTTCCAAAAACCCAGATACATGGGCAGGCTGCACTGAAATCTGAGTTTTGAAAAAAAAAAAACTTGCCAGCTATAACTGGAAGAGGAACAGATACCACCATTTTACTTACTACAGTATGTCTCTCCTTGAGAAGACTGGGAGAAAATTAGAAGAATTGCACACAATTGTCTCCTTTTGGCCAGGGGCAGAAGGCATGATTACCACTGATTCTCCAGCAGAAGCTGCCTTCCTGTGCCTCTACATTTTTATTTGGGAAAATTCCTTGCTTAGGCTACAATTTTCAGTTTCCCTAGCCAACATAGTCACTTGCCAGGCTGGCTGGGAGATTTGATGACTTATCCAAAAAGTTAAATTGCCAACTACCAACTCCTGTTTCCAAGCAGTGCTGGAGAGAATCCACCAATCCTAGTAAGAATTCAGCCAAGCAAAATGTAGAGCTGTTTCAAAAGAGCCCATCTTGGGTGTTATTTTTTTAGTATTGTTCAGTGACATATGTTATTGTCACCCCCTTCCAAATCAAGCCAAGGGGAGCTCTCTTATCACTAATATGTCCGTGTAGGTATCACTTCAAGAAATCTCATCACATCTCCACTGGTGATGGCAAAGAAAGATGTAATGAAACTAGTGCTCAGTGGAGGAATGTCAGGGCCCTGGATGGTTTTCTAGTTTCATTTCATCCTTTCCCTTAAACAGATGGTATCTTTGCTGTGCTGTTGTGACACTGTGTTTGCTGCCAGCTGATGACTCACTGGAGTGAAATCCCAGGATGCACAATACTTGAAAATATGATTGTTTGGTACCTTTTGCTATATCTAATTTTCCAACAGAATTTCGACAGATGTGACAATTTCACTGAAATCTTGTCAAAATAACATCAACAGGTTGACAAATTAAATCTGGTTCATTTTCATTCCCTTGGTATTATAGTGCTTCATCTGCCATAACTGGGGATTTTATATCAATGCCGTTCTTGACAACTTGATCATTTCAGATGGCAGATTATCAATGTGTTTGCCCTCCCTGGTAGCTTGCTTTACAGTCGCTATGCTACTCTCTCTGGTATCTTTTTCAAATAATTATAAGCAAAGGAAGAATGTCTGAAACTGATCCACATTTGTTGGGAATAAAAGGATACCATAAGCACCATAATTTTCTCAGACAAACCATCGGATTCAGCAACTAGTTGTAAGTTCTATATTTATTGCATTTGCTGCCTAAGGTTAAAATTTTATGGACACTTAACTTAGATGTAAGTTACGTCCCATGGAGTACATAATGGGTTTTATGCTGAGAAAGCATGCCAAAGATTGTGCTCCAAATATGCAATTGTCCATTCATTTCCACTGAATCCACCTTCATATGCAGGATCTAGAGTGGAATGTTTAAAGATAGCAGTAGCTAGATTATGGTATCACAGAAGACATAACTTACTTATACTAGGAGACTTACTCTATATACAATTAATTGTGATACATAAACCTGAAATCGTATATGGAATATTTTGTTTAGAGTACCTTCTGGCTCCAAGAAGCCTGATGTAAGAACTAGAATGCAATCATTCATTGAATAAAAGTTTTGTTCACCATTTCACTCATGAGAAAAGATTAAAAACTATGTAAGTATATTCATAATGTATGTATATATAAAATATTGTAAGCATAATGCTTAATACATATCACTATAGCTACAATAAGTTATACACCAAGCAGTACACTTATCCTGAATTTCCAAAACCAATACCTCAAAATCTAAAATTATCAATATGTGCGTCTAAAACAGTGGTATCCTGGCTTAATCATATTTTCCATTCTTTTCAGTGTATAATAACTTTATTTGATCCACAACATGATTTAAAACATTGAATAATATTGCTTTTAGGCTATGTGTATATGGTATATATGAAACATAAATGCATTTTTGTTGAGATTTTGGCCCAAGGTCCAAAATATCTCATTATGGAAATACATGTATTCCAAAATCCGCAGAAATCCCAAAAACATCTTGATCCAAGCATTTTGGATAAAAGATATTCATCCTCTCCTTAAACAAGTGACATTTAAATTATGGATTGCTTTAAACACCATGCCTTGAGAAGTTGTGTGTGAAAGCTATAAAGCAGAGGTCTCAGACTTCTCACTAAGCTCCACTCCCTAGAAAGCATTGGCAGCATCATTGTGTAACCGACTTATAGATTCAGTACCATGTGGATGGCTGAAATGTTCACTGTGATTTGTTCTCCAGATGAAAAATATGTTTGTGAAAATATATTCACAAAAACAAAATCTGCTGTTTTCTCCCTGTATTCACATATTCTAACGTGTCTCAGGAAATAAATATGGGGATTTTGCACAACCATCTTATTTTTTTCCTTTTATACGTGTTTTTGCATTAAGACGTGGCTATCAGAAAATAGATTTTACATGAAAACTGTGTTTGTATTCAACCTCCCACCCCCTCATCCCACCCAAAAAAATCCCACATTGTTTATGCATAAACAATGTGAGATGGGGGGGGGGGGGAGTGCGGGGTGAAAGGGGGTTAAATGCAAACACAATTTTCATGTAAAATCTATTCACTGATTCATAGGGGAGAGGAACAGACAGCTTAAGCAGCATAAGAGGCAGGAGCTAGTATTATCTCCACCTCTCTCATATACAGTGTTTAAATGCGATGCTACAGGGCCTCTTAAACCTGATATAGCTTATGCTATCGAATTGTGATAGGGCTTTGTTGCACAAGGGAGGCAACTGGCATTGAAGCAAAAGTGGCAGTCCCTATCACATGACGCTATTGTGCATCCTGCTGCCAGTCTGGCTGCTCCCCGTGATTAACCCATCTGCAGCTATTAATGGGCAAAACCCATAAATCCTGGCAGCCTTGCAACATTCCCTCTTGCACTATAGATCTATCAGGAATGGAATTCTCCTCCTCCCTGCTGTCTCTTCCTCCCCCTTGCTATTTCCAAACTGCTTTAAAAGATAGATAGATGATAGATAGATAGATAGATAGATAGATAGATAGATAAGTAGTATTTGTCTTTTATTCTTTACCTAGCTAGGTAAAGATAAAGATTGTCCCCTGACATTAAGTCCAGTCATGTCTGACTCTGGGGTGTGGTGCTCATCTCCATTTATAAGCCGAAGAGCCAGCGTTGTCCATAGACACCTCCAAAGTCATGTGGCCGGCATGACTGCATGGAGCGCTGTTACATTCCCTCCGGAGCGGTATCTATTGATCTACTCACATTTGTATGTTTTCAAACAGAAGCTAGGGCTGACAGCAGAAGCTCACGCCGCTCCCCGGAATTGAACCTGTGACCTTTCGGTCAACAAGCTCAGCAGCTCAGCGCTTTAACCCACTGTGCCACCGGGGACCATAGCTACAAATGTGGAATTGCTTTTTAAAAATTAATTAAAAAATTGTGGAGCTACAGAAGTGCAGGAAGGGGAGGTTAACAGGATATGTCGAAATATGTTGCAAACCAGCAGAGTTGTGCAAATAAGTAGGGTGTTCATAGAATCATAGAATAGTAGAGTTAGAAGAGACCACATGGGCCATCTAGTCCAACTCTGTTGAACAGCTCTTACAGTCAGGAAGTTCTTCCTAATATTCAGGTGGAATCTCTTTTCCTGTAATTTGAACCCATTGCTTTGAGTCCCAGTTTCCAGCAGAAAACAAGCCTGCTCCCTCTTCTGTATGGCATCTTTTCACATATTTATGCATGGCTATCATGTCTCATCTCAACCTTCTCTTCTGCAGACTAAACATACCCAGTTCTTTAAGACATTGCTCATAGGGCATAGTCTCCAGTTGTCCTCCTCTGTCCATCCAACTTGTCCATTTCTCTTTTGAACTGTGATGCCCAGAAATGGATGGAGTATTCCAGGTGAGGTCTAACCAAAGTCGAATAGTTGAACAGTACTGGGCCTGGGACCATGCAGCACTCTACTAGTCGCTTCTTTCCATGATGAAGTGGAACCATTGTTGAGCACTCTTTGATACTGTTGTGTAGCCACTATTGGTGATTGTGTGACTACCACTGAACAGCTATTTCATGTGATTAAAGTCCCTTATCTTTTCCTGAATAACCTATGCTGAAATGTATACTGTTTCTCTGTCCTGCATGGCATACAAATCAACATGATTGCGGATGTGAACTTGATCCCAGTGCTACCCAATGGTACCAAAATGAAGACTACAGTAAGATTTTGAGCCCAGCCTGCCAACTATTTTGCATACCTTCCAAGCAAATACTTTCATTTATTGCATTCTTTGCTACAGAAGTCACCCTTAAGAACTAATATTGACAAAACTTGTTATTTACACTTGAATTAACATTCTAAACATTTTCAGGCAAGTTCAGAACCAATCAGCAAACTCCCCTATTGTATATTCTATTATAATATATTGCATTATATTATTTATTCCTTTTTGCAAATGGCTGGTTTTGATCAGATTGTGTGGATTTAAAATACACAGGCGCACACAAAGCAAAAGAGGCAGGCACACATTATTCGCTCTGTTGAGATGATTTAATAGCAGATGGGATTATATTTTCAGCCATAAAATTGGTCTTGTAAAATAGGATGCTGCAGAACTTCCCTGGGGCTTTCAAAACCTGTTTCATGTCTTTTGAAACAAAGCACGACATTTGGACTGGTGAAATGTCACCCATACCACCCATCTCTGTTGCCTGCCCTCCAAGTGTAAACGGAAAAGGGGTCTCAGTAGAGCTCATCAAACCTGCTGTGATTGTCCTCCGGGAACCTTTGTAAAATCTTTATTCTGTTCCCTTTTCATTCAGGCTCTGCTAAACCCTGTTCTTTGGTTGTAATGCTAATGGCATAATACATTTATGCATAGTAGGACTTTCTCTTATTATGAAAGGTAAAGGGGTCTTTGAAGAAGTAGTTTATTCCCAACCCAACCACTGAAGAGAAAACAGGAGAGTTATTACAGAAAGTTCAAAGCATCATTTATTGAGAAGCACTGGGTGATATAGCATGGGGAGAAAGGGGACTAGCCATATTTGAAAGTTTATTCCACAAACATAAAGTAATTTTGCTTTTGTTGAGCTGAACATAAACATCTTCTGGTCTGCCATCTTCTGTTGCTTTCTTCGACATTCTTATTCCTGAAATTGGAAAACAGGAGACAGATGGATCTCTAGCTCTCCACAGTATCGTTTATGTGCTGCAGTAGATATACAATTATCTCATACTGTGTTGGGTTCAGCTTACTTTTAATCAGACAAAGAAAAAGGCCTTCCAGGATTGTTCCCTTCTTCTCTCATTGAGTGCATGTAATTGAACGACGAAGTAGAACCCCTGTTTTGCCTAAGCTTGGTGCAGAGACTTAGGGCATTTAACTTGAACTTGTTAAAAGCAAAATAATCTTCCAGCCGCTGCCACCATGAGGAGAATCTTTTAAGTCTTCGCTGCCACCAAATGTATAGAATCTGTTTCCCTAACTTATTTAGAGATTCTTTTCTTTTTAGAGGCACACTGAGACAATTGTTTGGACAAAGAACAATGTTGTTTATTTGAGAGAACTTTGACAAAACAGGCACTTTAGCTTAGCGTTTGCAATAATGAATAAAAATGTGTGGTTCCTTAAAACAGTTCAAACCCTTAGTTGCAAGTAACACTCCTTTCTCCCTCCAGAGATTACTGACAGGATTGCTTCTCTGAGAATAACCACTAACTCCACACAGACAGTCCTTTACTCTTGGGATCTGTCACTCCACTCCCCAGCTATCTTCCCTAATAGCTGTAATCTCCCCACCAGCTATCTCTGCTACCTAACTGACCACTTTAGGCCTCTCTCACTACTCTCTTCTCCATTCCAAACTCCTAGCTCCTTCTCCTTTGACACCCAGGTTCAAACTCCTTGACAGGGTTTTAAAACCTCCCCTTAAAGTCAATTTTTCCCTTTTCTAAGTTAAGCTCCACCCACTCTCTCCCAACCAATCACTAACTCCTCTCATTTCCCTCCAAGTACCTAAGCATGCCCCCTTCAGGAAATGAGGTTTTAAAATGGATGCCCCCGGCACCCTTTCCAAATGGCTGCCGAACTTCCTGGGCCTACTTTCCTAGGCTTCTCCTAGCCTAACAAGTAGGGAATTCACTACACTTGGCAATCATGACCTGGATGGTGGAGTTAATGGCAGGAAAATCCCTCACCATACTCACATCACAAGTGTTAGAGACAAACACTACAGAAGCAAACTGTGGTAGAAGATATATGTCACTATGTGGCGCAGCTGGATGGGAGTTAGCTGTATTAAGATCAGTACTGACTGAAATGTCATAAATTCGAAGCCAGCGTGGGTCAGAGTAAGCTTCTGACCCATTTGTGTAGCTTGTTGTCGACCTTTGCAACCTGAAAGACAGTTGCATCTGTCAAGGAGGAAATTTAGGTACCACTTATGCAGAGAGGCTAATTTAACTAAATTTGCAACACCATAAAAATCTCCAGCAAGCATGCAAAGAATGAGGAAGTACTTTACCAGTGTCACAAATGGACGAAGTGACAGCTCCCCTGGTGGCCAGAATCCCCTCATGAAAAAGGTGGAATGTTAAATAGTCTCTGTGTGTCTGTCTATATGTGGTGTATCTATGGTATTGAATGTTTGCCATGTATATGTACATTGTAATCCGCCCTGAGTCCCCTGCGGGGTGAAAAGAGCAGAATATAAATACTGTAAATAAATAAATACATAAATATGTCCTTTCAATTGGCATTAATAAAAACATAAATTGTATAACTCAATTTTCCAGTGATTTTCTCCTTTATCATCTGAAATTACTGTTCCCTCACCTGGTCTCTCAATCTATTGTGCCACCATGGAAATCCTAATACACATTAACCAATGCCAAGGATAGGCAACTTGATGCCTCTCTGAGGTCTTGTATTAGATTTCTTAAACCCCCCAACCATTTGCCATGTTAGTTGAAACTGATTGGTAGGAGTATTCAAGTCTTCTAGGAAGCATCGGGTAGATATTTCCTCTTGTTACTGTATTATAACTAATCCATGTACATGTAACTGAAGTATTCAAATATTCTGCGTGCTCATGCCTCCATCCCTCTCTTTTTACCAGTTGTTTCCATATGTCTATTTCAAACTTCCAATGTACAGGGTGAGGCAGCATAACTTCCTTTTTTAAAATGCACGCCATTCAGTCGGTTGAAGATGTAGCAAAGCGCTAGTGGTCTCATTTGAGAGGCGGGAGTATAAAGTTTTGTCCTGACACAGTTCAGTTGCCATCATGCATTGGAACAGTGAGGAGCATGCTTTTGTCGTTGAGGCCTACTTTTCAAGTGGATTTGGAGTGGCCGGCCCACTCGCCAGATTTGGCCCCTTGTGATTTTTTTTTCTATTGGGTTTTTTGAAATCCCGTGTTTATGTGAACCATCCAAGGACCCTACAAGATTTGAAGACCAACATCCAGGAAGAAATTGCCAACATAACGCCTGCTATGCTGGCAAGAGTCATGACAAACACCAGAAATCGGTTTACTCAGTGTATGAAGAATGGAGAATGGGGGATATCACCTACCTAATTTGATCTTCGAAACTATGTAAAACAAAACTTTAGGTATGCACCTACATTATTAAAAAAATAAAAATTTCTAATTCATACAATGGGTTTTATTAAGTTTTGAAAAAAGGAAGTTATGCTGCCTCACCCTGTATGTTCATTGTAAAGCACTATGTTCATTATCAATTGTGGTCAGTTGAAAATGTTCAAGAAAAATGGAAGAGAAAAAGCAGCAACTTCATGAACTTCTTGTGAACCTCAGAAGGCTTTCTAGCTTTTTATATTAGAAACAGAATGGAAAATTAGATTTGATCTGATCAAGCAAAGCAATCCACAACAGTATTCTTCCACTGTTCTCCATTTTCAGTTTTCTTTGACCCTCTACTGATTAACAGTGGAATATAATTAGAATTTTATTTACATTTCTCTTCCAGTCCAGCAGTCATGGACAAATCTTTGACCTATGCGGACCTAAACATGAAGCTGCTTACGAAGACTTCAGTGTGCAAACATGAACTTGATTAATGTAGCTAGCATATTATTCAGACATTCATGTGAGAATATGGCATGTTCTTGGCAACACTTCAGCTAGTAGATTTGAGGGTCACCTGAGCAGCTGTGTAACTGAAACACAAAACATTCCTGTCAGACATTCTTAGAACAATATGGGATACTTGGCTACAAGTTGTCCAAAAGATAAAAATGAAGGCTGAACATGCCAATACCTCAATTGCAATGTGGCAATGTTATATGTACTCCAGCATTAATTCAAGACACAAAACCCCACTCATTAATGTATTCCATTCTACTGAATGTTCAAATAGGGCAGGGCTTTAAAAGTCTGTTATGGAGCATACACAATATATACCAGCAGTTTCATTGTATACTTTTTATAGAAGCAAACTTTTCAAAGTATGTTGCAAGTTTGATTTTTTCTGTAGAAGTAATATTTTTCAATTGAGCAAGTGCACAAGCTACGAGAGTATGGAGGCTGTATTAGTCCCTAGCTGAAAAAGTAATTAAGAGAGTTGTGGCACCCTAAAACTAAGAAAAAGATGGAGAATGTGAAGCAATACAAGTAAATGTTGGAGAACATGGCAATTTGTAGAACTTTGAAGAGAGAAAGGTCTTAATAACGGAGGCCATCATTATCTTCTAAATCATCTTTAGAAGAAATCAAAAGGATGACAATGGATCAGAGGAAGAAAGCTAATTGTGCTGTTGTGCATATTTTCCTGCTATGATAAAGAACTGAATTCTTAAGTGTCAGAAGCAGTCAATTTAATAGGTGCCTGTGCCTTGAATAAAAAAACCTGTGGGTCAAATAAATGCCATAGATGCCTGTCGGTCATCTATTTGACCCATAGTCTTCTATTCAACCCATAGGCACAGGAAAAGGAACCTAAGTTGGGCCCAAGTCACACACACCCTTGTTACTGAAGATGGCCATAGAGCTCCAAGATAGTTCCAAGATAGTTCCAGGCCATCAAGATGTCATCAAAAACCATTACTCGATCAGGAAGAAGGAGGGGGACTGCCAACCAGCAGTTTTTTCAGAGCTCTGTGGACATCTGACAGGAACCATAGTGACAGGAAAGGTAAGTGGTGGTTCAGTGGGACTGAAAATATTTCAGCCAAGCTGGACTGCATAGATTCTGACCCAACACCATCACAGATTGGGGATGGAGTGTGTGCCACCTCTGGGACCAGGCTAGAGTATTACTGCTTTGGACTGTCCACATAGTAGTCAGCTAGTGTAGATAAGCTCTTAGTGTTACAGACAGAAAGCACTGTTTAGGAAAAAAGCTACTAGCAGGAAACAACTCAGGACTCTTCCAGACAGACCCTATATCCCAGGATCTGATCACAGGTTTTCTTCTTTAAACTGGATTATATGAATCTGAACTGCCAGATAATCTGGGATAAACAGAAAACCTGAGATTAGATTCTGGGAAAGAGGGCCTATCTGGAAGAGTCCTTAGCTCATCAGTAGAGAGACTGAACTGGAAAGAAATTGACTGCTGTTTGTTTAAACGAAGCCCTTTGCAATCTCTGCTTGATTCTTAGTGGTAACTATAACCTCATGAAATATATCCCTTTACCTGGAAATAAAAATAAAGAAAAAAATGGTGCTTTTTTATGATGGCCCAAACCTGTTGGCTGAGGTGCTAGCAGCTTTACTCTGACCAATGCAGAGGGCCAACCCTGCATATGGACTAAGTTCAGGAAATCACACAGCCGTGACACTATTTACAAGCTTGTCTCTCCAGCTGATGGGAAATCCTCCAACCCAGACAGCTGGTAATTTTTGCAAAGGCTTTTCATGCATTCTCTAGTAGCCCTCCCCAGTCTATGCCATATTGTCTTTCTCAGCTAATGATGAATCCCACCATCATCACCACAGAAAGGAAAGAGGAAAAGAGAGGGGGGAACTTTACCCTCTGGAATGCCACAGTGTTAAATGTAAATTAGTCTGTCTATCTACACCACCAGACTCTTTGACAGCCATCCTACCTGATGCCAGCATATCTGATTCTGGTCTGTCTGTCGGATGCTGGCCTCCTTTGCCTCCTTATTGCTACCTACCTACCTGCCATCTGTTTATCTGTTCCAGGTACTTGCCAGCCCTCAGACCCAAATGCCTGTCACCTCCACAGCAGCTAAAATGACCGCTGGGCCTTCTTGACATAATTTGATCTCAAACTGCTCCCAGCCATGTACATACCATATAGTGGCAGGTCCTCAGCAGTGACATCTGAAATTAAGCAATGGAAAAGTCAACTACATATCAAAATTGATTTTATTTTCTTTATACTGCTTCTGCTGCTCCTGCCATTCCAGGCCACATTGTATATCTAATAAAACAGACTTTAATCCATCCTTCCAGGGTGGTCAATTGCATGAAGGATGACAATTTTAGCCACTACCCAGGACACTTAAAACCTTTCCAATAAATTATCATTTTTATCCCAAAATCATTTCTTCCTCCCTTCCTTCCTTGGAGCTGTTTTGAAGGAGTTCTTGGCATTCTAGGACTATAAAGTGCATTGAAAGCAAGTAAGCAAATGCAGGTCTCGTCCACATAGGTGTATATGAGCATCCTTGGTTATATATTTTTATCTGCCATCTTCAGCCTTCAGCAAATTGTTAAACACCTTGTTTCCCATATCAGCTCTGTGTGGGAGCTAGGTGTGCTAAAGTTTCCCTAGTTTTTAAGCAATTAAAAAGCAATGCGTTCTAGCTAGCAAGGTCATTTACCCAGCCCCCAATCTAAACTTCCCGTGGGCCCATCTATACACAGCCCTGAAAGTGCACGCTTTCTGGGATGTGTGTTCCGATGTTCTTCTGGGACTTCCTTGGAGAACACCCGGACACTCTACCCCCATCTCCCAAAAGCATTAAAAAGCCCTTTAAAAAAGTAAGTTTGAAATAATTTGAAGGCACACAACAACAATGACAATCCTAGTTAACTTAAGTATGTCATCGGCCAAAAGCAGGCCCACACTTCCCATTGAAATACTGGTAAGTTTATGTTGGTTAAAATTGTTCTCCATTCTGTTAGCCCCAGCTTCTGCCAACCTAACAGTTCGAAAGCATGTAAATGTGAGTAGATCAATAGATACCACTCTAACAGGATGGTAACAGCACTCCATGCAGTCATGCCACCCACATGACCTTGGAGGTGTCTATGGGCAGCACCGATTCTACATCTTAGAAATGGGGATGAGCACCACCCCCACTCCCACCCCCACTCCCCAGAGTTGGACACGATTGGACTTAATCTCAGGGGAAAACCTTTATCTTTACCATTTCAAATATTATATTATTCTTTCACTTTTTTGAATTGCAAATGAGATGCGTGCAGTATGCATAGGAATCTATTCATGTTTTTTTCAAACTATTGTCTGACCCCCTCCCCCCAAACAGTCTAAGAGGACTATGAACCAACCCTCAGCTCTGAGATGACTTTAAGCTTGGTTTGGGACAAGATTAGAGCAATGTTGTATGGTAAATAGGATTTTTATCCCTACCTAGAGAACCAACAATGCATCTTACAGACTGGTGTGATAATCTCTTTAACCTGATTACACTGCACCTGTCCTTACATCTAACAATGTTAGTTTAACTCATCACCCCTCATCTGAAAACTAGCTCTTAAGTTACCACATTCTGGATATGTTGCTTTTCACTGCTGTGTTTTTGTATATAGTTTTCGTCAGGTTGCCTTCCCGTTCCTCAACCTGGACTGTCATCTGTTGTTTTCCCCTCTGTCAACATTGAGTCTACAAACATCCCAGTTCCTTGACCTACTTTTCTTTGCTTAAGTTGCTTCGTACATTGCCATATAATAAATGTCAATAATAGCACAAGTGATTTTGCATTGCATCAGTATTCAGGCTGCATGAAAGGGCTGCTTTTAATGTTTACTCTCCAGCACTTTATTCCATAAATGTTGTCAAAGCAATATATTTATACAGCAAGAATACTACATATATTTATGGGGTTGACCCTGTTATGTTGTATTTGCTCCTAAGAATATCAGTTTAAAAGGATAGTGGGGTAAACATCCAGATGTAAAAGGCCATTGAACTAGATCACTTTGACACCTATCATAACTGAACTATGGCAATGATGTTTTCATTACACATTCACCAAAACTCTGCACCATATGTTTAATGTAGTATCTAAAAGTTTAAAAATAGGAGCAATGTTCTCTGCCTGGATGGTGAGTGCCCACTTCAACTTTTACAGATTTTTTGGAGCATTACATTGGCTCCCACATACAAGGGCATTATCTTGTCGTTATCCCATTGACACTATGTGAATTTCCTCTGAATGTTCTGGCCTCAGAAGCAGGTCAGGTTTATGTGAAGTTTCATAGAAGATACTCTTAATAGTCTTTGACTCTCATCCAGCTGCCAACAGACTAATATGAGGGTTAGAACACTCCTCTGAATGCATCATGGATGGTGAAATCCATCTTGGGATTCAAGCCATTTTACATCTGCAGGTCTTTATCCAGGACTATATATGTGGAAACCCATTGCTGTGTGTAGATTGCTTCATCTGATAAGAAGGGATCTTTGGTTCATTGAAATACGATCATTCTCATGCAGATAAGAAGATCTACATGCCGACATGTTTGCTAATGTCATCTGTTTCCATTACACTTTAGACTGGTGTGTTTTGAACTGTACTACTGAATACATATCACCTGTTCCACATATTTACAGATTCTTAGGGCTCTTCCAGACAGGCAGTTATCCCAGGAGCATTCACAAGGGACACGCCGATATTCCCAGGGCCCTATCTACACCTGGACACTCTACCCCCCCCCTCCCCAAAAGCTCTAAAAAGCCCTTTAAAAAGAAAAGTACTTACCCAGCCTCCATTGGAGAGCTGCCACAGTTCTCCCGGCACAGTCCTCCTCCTCCCACCCTTTCTCCTGGCACATCATTTCTACATGCCAGGAGAGCTCCAGCAGGTTTTCCTGGTTTGTGGCAGATTAATTTGGGTTTGTCCTGGACATCATCTGGACAACCCCCTTTTATTGCAGGAGTTTGTGCAATAAATGGGCTATCTGGATGTGCCCTTAGTTTTTATACTAGGCAAAACTTCTAAATTGCTATTAATTTATAACAGGAAATAGCTGTTAGTTGTTATTAATTAAACACCTGGCATGCTGGAACATTGGCTTCCAGCCTTTGGTCCTTCAAGTGTTTTGTACTTTTCCTACCATAATTTTTGAGCATTGGCCATGTTGGCTAGGACTTCTGTACACTGAAGCCCCAAACACCTGGAGGACCAAAGGTTGGGAACCTCTGTGCTAGATGAAGAAAATATTTACCTTCAAAATCCAAATGTGGTGATGAGTTGCCCTGATTTAAGAATAGTGAGACAATAGTTGTGCTCTCATTGAGTCACTATGAGGCACACTGTGCACCTAGATTCTTGGTATATAATAAAGAAAATTGTTGGTCCGCTATTTATTAATTATTTGCCAATATGCTCTGGTTCTGACACTTTGTTGTGGCAAGAGGTATGAAAAAGAGCTGTGTTACTCATTAGAAAAGGAACAGTGTAGCATAAGATCTTGCTGTGCGGATGGTGTTCATTTTCCAGTGCAGATGGCACCTGCACGTAGTTCAAACAAGGATTGTATCAGGTTGCCATCTGGCTTTTCCACTGTGGCAAGGTTTTCATGCTGTGACACCATCTGGCCTTCTCTTTGTGGGTTGCAAAGAAAATTCACTGAGAAAACTGGCACTGCATGTATTGACTGGATGTGAAAATATGTACTGTTCCTAATGAGTGCACTCTTAGATGGCAAGTAGTGTGTCTGGAATCAATTGCATGCCCTGTCAATAACAAAAGTTTCTCAGGGCAGAGTGTAAAGTTGACAGCACACCAGAGATGTTGATAGTTATCGCTTCAGAAAAACTGAAGGGCTCTACCAGAAGTAGGCCTTGAAGATGCTGGAAACAAGGAGATGTATGGAGAAGATGAAATGGAAATTTTCCAAAAGGGTAAAGCTGGGAAATCATCTGAAGAACTAGAGCTCAGTAATGAAGCCCTGAGGGTAGGGATGATGATGGCGGTGTGCTTTTCCAGCCTGCATGAATATATTTCTAGCAGTTACATAGATTCAGGTCAGTTCTGCAACTGCCCCAAGACATTTTGCTGCAAAAGATACAGTAGCACTATCCCCTAAGTCACATAATTGACAAAGGTAAGGAAGTTATTTTGATACACGAGATACAAAATCCCACAGTCACCTTACCCTTTCCTATAGTAAATTTACATTGGAACTCAAACCAAATCAAATCATTTATTTCGGTCATAGACCAACACAGGAAATAAAAGTCACATTTTCATGCGAACTTGGTACATTTAGAACATTTAAAATGTAAATATAAATACTGAAGCACAATAGAGATGAGGGAGCGGAAGGGGAAACAGGGCAAAAACATACACTGCACAGGTCTATCAGCAAATTATAGAATCAAGGAAGATGATTACTGGATACACAGTTAACTTTTGGGACCAGTATTCCCCTGATGGGTTTTGTATGTTGCTGCACAAAACTTTGCAACATGGTACGTTGTAGCTGAATGAATATCTACAAGTAGCAGGGAGGTAGAAAATTGTCCTGAACAGCCTGGGTAGTTGTATATCAGAGGTAAGATAAGGGACTAAATGTGGAACTAAATATGGAGTTGGAAAGATCTTTCTTGCGTATTGGAGGCTCTTTTAAAATTCTTATTTGATTTGGAGAGTTTTGGCTAGGTTGCAATCAGAAATACCATGACCTGACATTAGATTTTGGCATCTACATCCAAATCTATACTAAATAAAAACTTTTGCAGAAACACTCCCTATTCCCTAACACCATTATTATAGGTGCTAATACTACCTATTTCACCAGAAAAGACAATATAATTAAAGCTGGTGATCTGTTTTTGTGGATATTGATGATACCTTCCCAATTTTCCATTCACAGAAAATCTTTTTTATAAAATTTGCTTAATTGATCTTTCTTCATAACCACCATAACATTCTCAGTGTATGCCATACAATATGGAGGCAGGGTTATTATCAGATGCTCTTTAGACGCTTCTGGTTCTGTGGGGATAAAGTTCTCTGCAAAGAAAAGTAAGCAGAATCATTATTTGAAGCATACATTATCTCCAGTTTATGATTATAATGGCCATCTATAGTTTTTGATGGAAAATTTCACAGCATATCAAACAGACATCATACATTTTGCTGGTATCCCAACTCTGAGGAAAGTTATTTGAATGTTGTGTACCATTAGTAAAAACGAATAAATACCCTTTTTCCCTGTGTGAAATGAAGCAACAGGACATGAACATTGTTAGTATGAACTGTTAAATTTGTCTTTTTGGTAGCACAGGTTGCACTTCCTTTATCTGGAATTCTGATATCCGAAATTGTGACACTTTTGCTATACAGTGCTTCAGTGTATACAAGCTTGGTTTTATGCAGAAAACAATGAAAAATATTGCATAAAATACCTTTGGTCATTGTGCATAAAGTTTATAACCATGCATTATTTGATGTTTAGACTTGGATCTGATCTTCCTAGACATTTCATTATGTACGGCATTGAATTGAGCTGCCTTGAGTCCCCCTGCAGGGGTGAGAAAGGCATGGTACAAATGAAGCAAATAAATAAATAAATAAATAAATAAATAAAGTATATAGGGTGATAATGCAGATATAGGTATTCCAAAATCTGGGAAAAAATGAAATTCAAAGCCTGGTCCAAGCATTTTGGATAGGGGATACTTAACCTGTACTTCTTTTATGTAGATAATCACAAATATGTTGGCAGCTTCTAAGTTGGTTGACCATGTACACATTGCCAATAAAGAGGTGATATATTAGCTCAATTTGCTTATTTGTTTGTACATATGCACACATAAAACTAATAATAATACTTCTGGTTGGGCTCAGTGATGGCTGTGTCAGTGAAATTTTCAATGACAGGAAATTCTGAACACAGGAAACTACACATGTTCAGATTTAAAATCATGGGGACAGCACAGAGGCACACTGGAAAGGTACATTTTCCAGCGTGTGATGGGTAAGCGGGTAATGTGGGACACTGGGTGATGGATTCGCCCTGCTGCCCCATCATTTGCCAGCTATCCCCCTGCTGTCTCCTGCAGCAAGGACTTCCATGTGATGAGGTCCTTAGTCTGAAGTTTCTGTTATTTTAAAAAAATCTGAAAATAGTATATAAAAATATTTGTTGTGAATGGAACTTTGAGAAGCAGCTGTGAGAAGGACATCATGTTTATTATGGCATAGCAATCATTAGTTTTATTGCATGAATCAATTTTTTCAACTA
The DNA here is from genome assembly GCF_037176765.1 of Anolis sagrei. Taxonomy (NCBI): domain Eukaryota; kingdom Metazoa; phylum Chordata; class Lepidosauria; order Squamata; family Anolidae; genus Anolis; species Anolis sagrei. Next base: position 125,906,141 of record NC_090023.1, read on the forward strand.
GAAGCCATACTAGATAATTGCCGCATTCATGGTTGATATGTACAACTCTTTCCTAGACTTCTGGCAGCCAAGCTGATACACATGATACACATATTAAAACTGGAAGCAAAAGTCACTCAAGCACCCAAAACACATACTTGTAAGTGAGCATAAAATGGAACCCCAAAAGAGGTACATTTTTTGTGTACATCTAGGTTTAAAGTGCTCCAATCATAGCTAAGAGATAATTTTATGCAATATTTTTTCTTCAAATCAGTGTAGGCCTGGTTAACACTGGCTGCTTTCAGCCCAGCAATTTACCTGGATAGCATCTCCCTAGGGCCAGGGAAGCACCATCTATGTCCTACAAGTAGTGGATTAAAATGGGTGATGAATGGGCACTTTACTTTGCTTCAGTTGCCTAGTAACCCCCTCAATTCTCCTAACTGCAGCAAAATGTCTGGGTGAAGAACAAAGTCATTGTAGGTAAGAAGAGATGGGAGCACATGCAGAATAAGAGTGAGGAAATGAGGATAAGGAAATGTGTTTGGAAATGAGCCAAATTATTTCCCAAACAACCTACAGTTCAATTACCATTAATCAACATGTTGACTGAACATGTGTTGCATTGAAATTGGTTCTAAACTAGCTGGAAGTTAGTTTCAACTGTGCTAAAGAGCTTTAGTTCAACATAGTGTAGAACCAACCCAAGTTAGCCACTCATAGATTTGTACACCCAGGACTTGGGTTTCCAGTAGACTAAACAAGAGGTTGTCCATATGTCCTACTTACAGTGGACAGTTCTCTTTATGAGGGATTATGAGAGGATAGGTGGGTCTTGGAGGTAGTTTTGTATGTTGAGTAAAATGTGACTAGAAATCTTTAAATTTTCTTCATACTGTGTACAGTCAGTGCTCCACACTGAATGGGCATAGGGTGCAGAACCCCCATGAAAGTGAAAAAACAATGAATAAAAAATATAAGAGAACATTTCGCAACTTGAACCTATTCAGCATTTTTGAAATCCTTTGTCATTATTATTCCATTGGGTTTCAGAGTACATTCCTTTTCTAAGTTTGTTGTATATAAGGAGAGTCACACAGTGACAAAGTGCATGTTTAGCATTTGTAACCCCTAGCTTCAGGACCTTATTCTGTTTAAAAGGATTTCATTTATAGAAGAGAACTTGCTCTGATTTTTAGAGATTGGGAAAGTTACTTTTCTGGGCTAGAGTTGGGTTGCATAGATACTGGGGAAGAATAATGGGAGCTGTGATGCACATAGATTGTTTTGTGTTATAAAATTCATAGTTGCATGTGGCTGATTATTAGAATTAGTAACATCTAGGAACATACCATTTTCAATAGTCACCTTCCACCTTTCAGTTTCTTTCATTGTGTATTTGTATTTCTTCCTGTCTCTCACCTCCCAACTGCCATTCCCCACCTCTGTTTTCTTGTCTAACAACCTTAAAATTTAATGAGGTCCCTTAGCCTTCAGAACATGCACATACCAAATTCATACATTAAAGTTCATGACATCAACTGAAGTTATAACAACAAGATACATGCTGCATTGTTGAGTTTGAGTCTGACTCAGACCGACATCAGTTTTACCAATCTTTCATCCTGAGAGGTGGTTCATCGTTTCAGCAGTATTCAGGAGTGACCTTTGGCATGCAGGATCCTATTTGCATCCACAAGGTATTCATTTGGTGTAGTCAAAATACACAAACCTGAAAAAGTGTTGCTTGAATGAACAATAGGTCTTGGCCTTTCTATAAGACAGACAAAGATGCTACATGATATTATTCGACAATAAGTCCCCAGTATGAAGAGCTATCATAAGTATATTTAAATCTAAGCAAGGAACCTGATGCGATGTATTCACTTGTTTGAAATACAGATGAAAACAGTGAATACTTGGTGACTGAATAGAACATTTTGTCTCTCAAATTGCGTTGTCACTTTGAAGTTCTAGGTTTGAATTATGGGGCCTGCTTCAGCTACAAAGGTTGGGCTAGCAAGAAGAGCTCTTAATATCCCAGAGACAGTTAGCACTGGGATCATAAGACTCAGGGTACTTCCAGCGAAGGCTTAAACCTGCTTCAGAGCAAGTTAAGGAAATCTGCTCCAAAGCGGGTTTAAGTCCCCACACCCCAAAAAGCCCAGGCTTTGCCAGGTGGGTATCCCCATACCATCCCAAAAACTTTAGGGATGGCATCAGGCCATCCAACCCCACTCCTTACAAAGCCTTAAAATAAAGAAAAACTTACCAGACTGCCAATGGGATGCTCCAGAGGCCTCCTGGCATGTAGAAATGACACACCATGAGGTGGGGGAGGAGGAAAGAGCGATCTGATAAATTTGGTTTTACAAATTTAGCAGGGGTTTCCTGCTTTATCACGACTTAATCCTCTTTTACTGGAGGTGTCATTTGGACACCTCAGGTAAAAGTTCAACAGGGCCTGTATTTTGGGTACTGTTTGGAAGGGCCCTTATAGTATCACTAGTTGTTCCCAGCAAATTAAAGCTTATAACATCGGAAGATATACCATAATAAAGAAGTTAACAGTATCTGTACCACCCACTGCCCCATAGCAAAGCTATGTTGGTTCATGAAAAGAAGTCAAAAGCTGGGCAATGCCATTATTAAAGGATCCAGGCAAAATGTCAAGAATACTCTCTGTCTGGTTGAGAAACCAATCAGCTGCAGATCTTAACATTTTTTTCAATGTCAACACATTAGCATATGCAATGCATATAGTGATTTCTTTTAAATTATATATCTTGAATGAATCTGAGTCAACTATAGCATGATCCAGAAGTTCACTTTTTTTGGACATATGGAGGGTACAAGCAGGATTGTGATGATAGGCACCACCTTCAGTATGTTTGTGTGTTGGCTGATATATCTATGTGTAGCTGAAAGCATGTAAAATCTGCCACAAATCAGGACACCTACACAACTGGGGAGATTAGGTGTCAGTCTTTCCTATTCTGGTGGCTTCCAAATTTTGTACTATTGCCTGGAACGACTAGTGATCAGGTATTATGGGCTTTGAAGTTCAAAACATCTCAAGAGCACCAGATAGGGTCGGTTGAATATGTTTTAAGGAAAGCTGCAAATGAAGCTAACATGAATGGCAACAATTGTGTTTGGCAATCACTGAAGCACCACTCTCTAGAGCCAGGATGTACTGAGAAATGGCCCATTTATATTGGATAAGACATGTCACAGCTTTCTTCTAGTCTGATTGGCTCAACAGGCAGGGCTCACTGGGAAACCCTATGCGAGCATGCAACAGCCTCTCCGCGCTCTGTGTGTTCCCAAATAGAAACCGAAAGTAGCCACAATCAGGAGCTGTGTGGTCTGTTTCATATGAAAAAAGGTGGCGGCAGAGCCCTTGCCATTACAGGTGTCTGAATAAGCCAAATAAGCCAAAATCTGTTTTTTAAAACAGGTCTGGGCACAATCCTATGGTTAATTGATACACAGACAAGGCAAAGACAGGTGAGTTTGTAAATTATTAATGCATGAGATTTTTTAAAAATGTCTCACACATCCTATGGGAGTACTTGATAAATTGCTGTTGTGAAACTGGATGGGAGAGATTTCCATAATATTTAAAGATTCTTAATAAAAGTATGCACTGTGTATGTCTGTGTGCTTACTTTTCCAGGAATGTCAGTTACTTCTATACATCGTTCTTCCTCTAAAAATTCTAATAACTATGTGAAAATAATAATTAAATTATTCCTAGCTTGATAAATAGAATGTTTTGTTTTAATAGGATCACTACACTGAGTTATGTTCTTAAATGATTTTCCTTTGCAGAGAAGAGTACTATTAATGAGGTATCTTTTTTTACTTTGCTGACAAGTCATTGTCATAAAAAGACATGAAACATAGTAAAAGATTATTAGTGTATAAGTGCTATCTTTTTTTGGAAACCATTCCTTTAACTTCATAGCAATGTATAAGTCTACTAAATAGTTTCATTGGGGCTTGCTCTAGATAAGAGGGTGATATCCTTTTAAAAAACTAATAAATTCTTTAACCACACCATTCTATATATCTCTACTAAGAGATCAAGGTCATAGGTACGGTGACAAAATTAATTAATCAATGGATAGGAAAGAACACTAGGTGTAGCCATGCCTTTTAGGACCAGGTCGTGGTGATCAGTTTCTCAATGTGAAGGAAGCGTCATTGTGATGTGAAAAAACAACTTTATATGAAAAACTAGCAGTATCATCATCATATTAGGTTTTAAACTTGCATGTTATGAATTTCTAATATGTTTCTGAATGTTCCACACTGACGAGCTTAGAATAAAAATTAATCATTTATCAGGGGTTTCAGAAACATTAATGTTCTCCTTCTAATTATGAATTGAAAAACCTTGCTGCAGGTATTAGATGATTGTGTTGGGAAATATATGTTCATCCTTTTAAAATGATATTTATGCAAATATATTTTCCTGAAACAACCTATTATTCTGTTCTAAGTTTCCAACCAAATGTGCCCCTTTCCAGGATATTCCATTTCAGTGCTCTCACCACCTTGTTTTTTTCCCACCCCAATGGTCCACATCATGTATAGGCTAAGCATTTTCATTCTACACTAGGCAGTCTTGCTTAAAAGGATTCTCCCCACCTACAAAGCTTGGACTCCTGCCAAGCCTGTTTCTTTTATATGTGGATAGTTACATTTTGATTCCATCAGCACCGGCTTGCAGAGAACTGAGATAGCTTTTAGTAGGGGTGTGCAGAACACCATTTTTCAAAACAAGAGGGAAATCTGACACTTTTGGGAACCGAATCCCCAGAAATGGAACGAGTGGTGAGGCTTGGTTTGACTAAGCAAAACAGACCATGTAGCTGCCAGTATCGGCTGCTTTTAGTTGTGCCATTACAGCAGCTGCATGCATGGAGGTTTTCCCCCTTAGCCTTGCCTGAGCTATTTTCTTGTGTTGTCCTGGAAGAGAGAGAAAGAGAGAGATCATGTGCTAGCTTATGTTCTATCACAGTGCCTTTGCTGCTTAGGATCTCTTTTAGACTCTTTGATTGTGTTTTTCCTGCATGGCAGGGGTTGGATTAGATGGCCCATGTGATCTCTTCCAACTCTATGATTCTATGGACTCAGTTCCAGCCTTTTCCTTTGGCAGTTTTATTAAATTATATTATTTTAATATCTTCAACTCCTTCTTATTTTTACTATTTTGCTAGGGAAGTGAGGGTGAGTGTGTATTTGGGGGCTGTGAAAGGACATTTGGACTGTTTATTAAAATATTTTTACCTGTGGGGTGTGCTTTAGTGAAGGGAGGGGATCGTCTGACTCCTTTGAGTCCCCACAGGGAGAATTCAATCCCTCCCCTGCCCTATCTTTCTTCTTGCTTCTGTACTCTGTCCTGTATCTTCCTTCCCACGTCCCCAAATACTTACATTTTAATTTTACAAAAAAAGCCCTTTCTTCTTCTCAGTCACCTCTTTGACTGATTCATTTATTCCCCTCCCCTACCTTCTGGCTTGTGTGTACTCCTGCCCCAGTTCACTTGGCATGACAACCAAGTAGAAATACAAAAGCTTTGGAACAGTATTTGTTTTTATTAGTAAACAAACTTTTTAAAAATTTGATATATTGTGGGATGTATGGATCTTTATGAATGTTGACAGGAATGATGTCCTACTGCTGCTCCTATTCTGTCACTCTAGAGAACTTCCAAAGGATAATTTTTGGGGGTTATTTTTGTAAAAGAGATTTTATTTCTAGAAATTTTTAAAGTTTCCTAAAAATCAGTGGATGATCCAAACATTCTGAAACTTGCAGTGGTATATGTCTCCTCCAAGTGTGGCCATTTTTGTCCCAATAGCTCTACAAATGACATAAAGGGAGGCCTCAGAATTTCCCCCATTGCCATCAATGGGACAGATTTTCCCGGAGCAATAATAGAACTTCCAGCTGATAGATCGAAAAACAACATTTTGCCCTCCCGAATTTGGGTGGCTTCCAAAAAAAAGGAACAGGGTACCTGAAAATCGGACACCAAAAATGGCACGGGGTACCTTAATTTCACACCCTTCGATTTTTATTGTATATGTGATTCCCACACAGCAGTAGCAAAATCATTTTCAGGAAACAAACACACAATCCTTTGCAGGATTCTATTTTAAAGCTAAGGTTACCACCAAGGTTAATGCAAAGTGTCAAGAAAGTGTGACTATGACAAGATTTAGTGACACTATAAGGACAAATTAATGCAAGATCAGTGCCCTGGCTATTGATTCTTATCATGGGATCCTGCTGAAATGAAGTAATTATTTAATTAGACCTTTATGTATACTCTAATGGTCCCCAGAATAGACTGCTCTCAGTTTTGATGCCTTCTGTTCCATCTTCACTCTCATAAGAGAGAAGAAAGACTCTAGGGGATTTAGTGAATAATTTTAAGGGAGTGTGCACACACACGTGCATATCCCATTTGTTAAATGATTCCTGATAGGGGTTTTTTTGCCTTCCTTGTTTAGTGTTTAATGTTTGTTTTTTTCCTATCAAGCTTTTGCTGAGAATGCAGACAGATAAAGAGTCATCCTGCATTAATTCTACAGTATAGATACATTCAAAGACTTGAGTCCAAGCCCAACATTCTCCATTCCCATATTAAATGGATGGACTTCTGACCATTTTCAGCTGACTTTGGTTACAGTCCTCCATAAAAATCCCTGAATGTATAGCCTTATATGCTGCCACATATCACAGTTTAAAGCAGATTTAAATTCAATTATATGAGTCTCCACTTCCAGATAATCTGGGATAAGCAGATAATCTGGGATAAGATCCTGGGATATAAGGGCAGTGTGAAATCATTATCCAAATGCAATTACAGCCTAGCTGAGGGCACATCCAGACAGGGTGCAAAATGCATGGCCTCCCAGATATTTGAGGGCGGGGGCAGATGACGCCCCACAAAATTGTGAATGCTTTCAGCGCAAAGCAAGGAAACTCAAGATTATTTGTTAGTGAGTTTGTTCCACGCCTTCTTGAAAGGCATCGGGGTAAACCCACTATGACTGCTGTCTGGGCAGTCCAGATAGCAGCCTTTCATTTTCCTGGGCTAAATCGGCCCAGAAAATGGTGAGGGTACAAACTCTCTCCATAAACCACTTTTTAAAACTCTTTAAAAAGAAAATAACATACAGGAATGGCATTTCCCTGCTGCCAGCCCTTTCCTGGCATTTAGGAATGATGTGCCAGGAGAAGGGGATTTTCCACCACCACCACCAACACCACCATGTTTACATGTCAGAAAGAAATCATATTGAATTCAATGGGTCATATATTCAATAAATGGATAATACATGTAGGCTTAATAACACTTAATAACACTGGTGTTGGTTGGATTGCAACAACCATATAGGCATTACACAATATGGAATAATATTTGTAAACACAACACTTCATTCTTCTTTAGGTAGTGCATTTTATCAAATAACATTTACACCATTGGATTTTCCAGCATCTTCAGGCTTTTGGTGGCATTTAAAATTCTTTGTTTACTTTTAAATTCTAGCAGATTTGTCTTCAACTATTCATATACTATTACAAATGTTTGGTGTTTTGCCATTTGTGTTAACATTCAGAGAACACTTCTTGTAGTGCTCTGATAATGTATGTTTAATGTCAGACTCCAGTAAAGGAGATCTAAACTACTGACTGAAAGCAAAATATTATAATAGAAACACTTGAAAGTTAGAACTATAATATTGTATTTAGTTAATCTTTCTTGATAAGTGATCCATCAATGTATTTCCTACTCCCATGATTCCTCAAAATATATTCTGAAGTGTTGGGGATCTTGAATAGCTGAGCAGATTTGGAAGGCAGTGGATGCATGTAAGGATTAATGTGACTCTAATGTTAAGGTGGCATTTCCTAGCTAAATTATGAAGACTGAGAAAAATTGAGGAAAAAGTAGTACAAAGACCAAGAAAAAAATGGAGGCTACATCTATACCTGCTGCTTAATGCAGAGTTAGTCTGGAGCATAATGCTTCAAATCTACCCTGAAACAGTCATAATCATAGCCAAAATTACTGCAGCACTACCTTGATGTCCAGATGGGTGCTAAGGGTCTGTGTTCACTGCCAAATAATGCAGGATAGAGTTCCTGATTTGTTCAGCCACACAGGGGCAAACTAGAAAATGGAGACTGATAGATTGAGGTAAATGCTTTTTATTCTGTCTTTTATGTGAGATCAGAGTACTGAGAGGAGGTTGGAGTCCTGCCCCATTGGGATGACATGCCTTCCAACATGGGGATGTCAGCCGCTTTGCCTGTGCTGATAAAAGCAGGGCAAGTGTTATAGAAAATCAGACCCCAAAATGATGAACCCCAGAGTCTGTGGTTCCAATAGGGACCCCCTGTGCTGACCTTTTCCCCAGATTCAAGCCACCTTTAATTGAACTCTTTCCTTAAATCTCTCTAGAACATTGCACAAGCACCACGCTATGATCTCAGGGAATGGTAACATGGTAGTTAGCATAATCCCTTCACAATACCCTGAGAATACTCATGAAATACATAATGGATTTTGGAGTACACCATTGGCTTTCCTTGATAAGATCTGATTTTATTTCTGGGAATGTTTCCTCACCCCTACTGCTAAACCGTACCCCTTTCTAGTGGTCTCCATTGAACCTGACTACTCCTTTGTTTACCTAGCTGGCACCTATAATATTGATCGAAGCAGAGGCAGCAAAACCCTCTAAGCCCACCATCTCTTGCCTCATCATATTCCTTTCCACTTGCACTCTTTTCCTTGGAAGATCAACCAACATACACAAACCATCAAATATGCCAATGAGAGTTTGTTAAATTTCTCGCAATAAATAAAACCAATAAGTAAGGATGATAGACAGAACTCTGGACCTGTCAGGGAATGAACCCTAGGCAGCACCGTTTTGGACCAATCAGAAGCCAACACAGCAAAATGTCTTTGTTTTGAATAGCTGTCAACGTACTATAAATAAATTAAGACTTGTGCGTCAACTGCGACCGTACCTCGTGAAGGCGGATCTGGCCAGGGTGGTCCATGCCTTAGTCACCTCTAGATTGGATTACTGTAATGCACTCTACATGCGGCTGCCCTTGAAAACGGGTCAAAAATTCCAGATGGTCCAACGGGCGGCAGCCAGGTTGTTAACCAGGGCTCCTTACAGGGAGCGGTCAACCCTCCTGTTTAAGGAGCTCCACTGGCTGCCATTCATTTTGTGGACCCAATTCAAGGTGCAGGTTCTCACCTACAAAGCCCTGAATGGTTTGGGACCCGCCTACCTTCATGACCGGATCTCTGTATACGAACCCACACAATATCTTCGATTATCTGGAGAGGCCCTGCTCATGCTCCCACCTTCATCGCAAGCGCGATTGGTGGAGACGAGAGAGAGGGCCTTTTTGGTGGTGGCCCCTCGACTCTGGAATGCACTTCCTAAGGACATCAGGCATGCCCCAACCTTGGCAGTCTTTAAGAGGATCTTGAAGACATGGTTGTTCCAGTGTGCCTTCCCAGAATAATGATCCCATAGCACTTTGTCCTCCAAAGCACTTTATATTGTTTTACGTCTGCTCGTATATTCCCACAAACCGCCCCATCACTTTTTCGCCCATGTCCAGCATTATTTTTAATTTTAATTACATTTGGCCTACCCATAGATTTTAAAGTGTGTTGCCCTAATGATAATGCTTGTGTTATTGTTTTATTGTTTTGTTGTTTTTAAATTGCTTGTATTGTTGTATTTTGGGCTCGGCCTCATGTAAGCCGCACCGAGTCCCTTGGGGAGATGGTAGCAGGGTATAAATGAACTGTTGTTGTTATTATTATTATTATTATTATTAAACCTGTATCTTCACAATTGGAGGCATGTCAGTTTTGGAATGCTGTCTCTGCTGGCATCTTCTTTGGCCAAGGGGACTAAAGCTTCTGATTGTTACCTTCCTCCCATCTGTGTCCTATTTAATCTTTTGAAAGTGTGACATGCCAGGCTCCAAACCGGAGGTCTTTGAAGTCGCTAAAGTCACATGACAAAAGGGTGGAGGGGTGGTGGTGTTTGTTTGAACAATGGAATGGCCAAAACAAAATTGATCCAGCTGTCCCAATTGCTACAAAGTCCAGGATATTCCTCCAAAATCATGAGTATTCCCCAACTTTACTCTGTGTGAAGCAAAGTTAGGCTCAAGACAGAAAGCCTGACAAACTCATTGGAAGTCACCATGCATTATATAGATAGCCAACACTGGATTTAAAGTGAGGCCAATGTTTGGGGTTTTGTTGTTGTTCATGTAGACAATTCCTTAATAAAATAAGTAATCAGATATATCTTCTGAACAGCTCTCTGTACAGAGAACATTACAATTAGAATCATCAGATGGGGGGAGGATTTCCATGAGCAGAGGATTCCACCATACTTTTGTGATACCATAGACACATTAAACAACATTATATGGTAGAGAGTTACTGCTGACAGAACAGAAGTGTATTTGCCAGCCTGGCAGAATATTACCTTCCCTAGAAACAGCTGAAATAATGCTGCCTTCTCTGCTGGGTGTTAGAACAATTTGTCATTTGTGTCTCAGAACACCGGGGTTTAACGCTATCTGTGTGAGAGGCTTCTGCCTCATTACAGCCAAGTTCAAAGATCGGGTTGTGTGAAGATTGTTGGGAGGAAGGGATATCTTGTTCACTAAAGTGGAAAGTTCTGGCACCACTGAATCCTGTGATAAGTGTTTTTGTTTATACAAACTGACATTGGTGGGATAAGAATTATGGGCCCAAGGCTTAAATCCCAAAAAAGTACTAGTATGTTATCTCTATGGAAAACTGGGGAAGTAATCAATGCCATGTCCAAGTTTGTAATATTCTTTTAAATATCTCCTTGCTTGAGTCTTACATCTGTTGTCCAACTTTCCACATAAAAACTTTCCATTCTATGTTCTCTTATCAACATTCACCCAATTCTGTTTTAATTAAGTTCATAATCAAGGTTTCAAGGTTAGCAATTTGTTCTGTGTTTTAGCAGTTTCCAGCTGCCTATGTTCTAAACCCTCTGGGGTTGAGAAAGGCAAGGTAGAAATGTTGTAAACAAATAAATAAATAAATCCTGTTTGATTCTCTGCCATTCTCTTTTCCTCTTAATCATATTATTATTATGTGGGACCAGAAGCGGCCCTAGGTAATTTTCAATGATAAGCAAACAGTATTTTGGCATGCCCCCCCCCCCAACCAATCATTGATATATATTTTCTGTTTGTTGTGGGAGTTCTGTGTGCCATATTTGGTTCAATTCCATCATTGGTGGAGTTCAGAATGCTCTTTGATTGTAGGTGAACCATACATCCCAGTAACTACACTTGCCGCAATTGCTCCCTTGCCTGGCCCGCTTTGGGTCCGGAGGCGTGCCTGAAGACCCCGGAGTGTGCACCAAAAGTCACATCTTCTCCTGACTTTCTCCTGACCAAGAGAGAGAGAGAGAAACAGAGGTGGAGATGCCCACCTTTCCTGAAGGTAGGCGCAAAAACAAAGGAGGGAGCAGAGGTGGGAGATACCTCCAGCCGGAGGGGCTCTCTCTCTCTCTCTCTCTCTTGGTCCGAATGGCTGAAGAGAAAGTCAGGAGAAGAGGCGACTTTTGGTGCGCACGCTGGGGTCTTCAGACACACCTCCGGACCCAAAGCGGGCCAGGCGCGGTGGCTCCGCACTTTGGCCCACCCACGGATTGGGGAGAGAAGGCCGGTGGAGCGCCAGGGGATTAGGAAAGGGAGCCGGTCATGGGGAAAGGATCGAGCGCGGAGAACGATTGAGCACTGGCTCTGCTTGCACACCCGGTGGCCAGGTGGAGCAGGAACAAGAGGGGCTAGGCGAGGCTCAAGGGCCCGGCCCCTTTGGGAAGATGATCACCCGGCAGCGAGGCAAGAAAGCCGAGGCTCCCCCCGAACTGCTAGGGCTGTTGTGAGCTGAGGGGGCGCTCCTCATGTGGCAGTCGAGGGGCATTTACAGAGGCGCCTCTGCGCCCCTGGCAAAAAAAGTGTTCTGCGACCGCTTACTTCACGTAATGGACGAGCCGCCCCTGTGTGGGACTCTGGAAATCTGGTCTTAAGAGGGATGCAATATTCTTCTAGACTCAGCAGCAAAGAGTTTTGAGCCACTCTTAAAAGTATATATTTTCATTTTGTTTTGGGCTTTTATGGATTATAATTCAGGAGCTCAGAAGCACTGACTAAAATTGTGTAACTTCAGGCATACATAAGCATAATAAAAAAAAGCAAGTGATCACTGTATTATTACTATTGGATGTAAACAATTAGCACAGACATCTTGCCAATAGGTATGACAGTTACACAAAATAAGCATCTGTTATCACATGCAGAAATCTTCTGAGCAAATTAATACCTCTGATGTTGTAAATTTTTAATTCTGTTTTCTTGGAAATGTTTGTTTTGCTCTGTTGTGCAATTACCAAAATCTCCTGTTAGCAAGATGTCCTGTTGTGTCTTCTGGATTTTTTTTTAGCTTTACCTACATTTTGCTATACATAAAGATGTTGTGAAAATCCTTTCATTAGTACATACAATGTTTAGAAAACTGTTACCTCAATTTCAGATCTTCCAAGATAGACTGGAATTTATGTATGTGTCCAAATTCAGCTGTCTCCCACACAAGTCTTTCCTTAAATGCCTTTGTTCTGCAATAGCCATTCTAAAGATGTCTTGAAAAGCAATCATCACCTAAGGGGAAAGCACTGCCTCCCTCTACCCCAAAATATTGTTTTTGGAGGAGCATAAAAATAGAGAAAAATGCAGAGATGGAGTGATTGAATTTGGTTTACCCAAGAAAGCTGACTTTGTAGTTCAGTTATTGTGTTTCCGGGGATTCTTTAGACAAGTGTTAAAGCTGATCTGGGAATTCTGGGAACTGCTGACCCAAAAAATAACTTTTCCAACCTCTGAGTAGAATGCTTGAGGGAACATAGTTGATTCATGTATCGCTGTTTGAGTTATCAAAGAAGCCAAGGTTATTAACAAAATTGTGTATTTTGTCAAGTTCAGCTGTCATGTTCGCTTTGCCTTTGCAATATTGTAGCTAGAATCTTGTTGGGGAACATATAGGTGTAACCTCCCATTACAAAAATATCTTTGTTGGGCATCAAAAAAAAGTTGTTGAGTGTCTCTTTGTGCAATGCTTTTGTCTGCTCCAGCTGTACATTGAGAAGAGCAGTCTGCATCTTTGTCTAAGTGGTGAAAGCTCTTCCTTCATTCACAGATGTACTAAAGCATTTGAACAGCACTTTAGATCAATACAATGGCAATTGAGTTGCCAGAGACAAACATATGGCTGTTCTTTGGTGTAAGAAGTAACAGACCTTTTTCTGCCCCTGAATACAACTACACTGCCAACAGTTCAGTGGAATCTTGGCCTCTATCTTCTCATCCTCGAAACTTTACCTCCTTACAACTCATTTCACTTCAGAGATTTTGACTGGTATTCTATTGGCAGTAATTCCAACATGCATCTCTCTAATTCACTATTGTGGTAATGGTAAAAGTTAGAATTCTTTAACACCCTCAGGAAACAGAAAACCATCTTTCATTTAAATCCTTCTTTTCCATACTGTCCACTTCCAATATGATCTTAGAATGGCTGATGGAAAATGAAAAACATCCGAGAAGCATCTAGATGCTTCCCTTTAGATCAGGGGTTCCCGATCTGTTGTCTGTGGACCTCCATTGGTTCACAAGAATGAAAATATGGTCCGTAGCTTCACCATTACTACACTGTTGCCTCAAAATCACGTGGCAATGAGAGGAACTGGTCTTGCAAAATCCCCCTATAGTGCTGAGGCAAAAGGAATGTTGGGAGGGGAGAAGCTGACTACCCACGGAAGATTACTACAACCACATCTGCTCTATATATTAAATATGGTTTTCTGTGGGTGAGCAGATGGTGACTACTGGAAAGCATATGTTCTGTATCAGAAACTAGAGCTGATGTGGTCTATCCAAGGCAATTTTCTGAATCAGCATCCCAAATAACTTAACTGAATCTAAAGTTGACCAAAACTGATTTGTGACCCTTTTGATACTAATGTTGGAGAGTAGTCCCTGGTCAAAGTGGTCCCAGGTCAAAGTGCCCTCTGGTCAAAAAAAGGTTGAAAACCACTGCTTTAGATAGATAAATAATGAAGGCATCAACCCCCAGGGTCTCTGGGAGGATTCAGAGATACATCTGGCTATAGAGACATTAGCTAGTTGTTTTCCAGACATCCTCTGCTTTCTCTGAACCATGTCAGGGGCAGTCAGCATCAATAGGGTAGGTTTATAAGAAAATGAAGCAGGAGGCATGACATCTTTCTGCCTGCAGAACACTTACACTACATCTTCATGAAGTAGCATCTCAGTCCATTACTGCAATATGAGGAGAGTCTTGTGGGTAAAATAAGAGTTCCTTGTTGAAAATTAAAGCAAGCCAAATCCACCTTTATATACTTCCCCCTCCCCAATTTTCCCAATACCCCCCCCCCCAGTGATTATGTCAAATTCACTCATATTGCTAACCAACTACACACACTTGTTCACCAATACACAACCAGTAATTACCCAAATGAGCTAAATACCAGCTCTAGATTTAACAGAGAAAAAAACCCCAAATATTTCCTTCAGTGTCCAGATCAGTGCATCCCAGGCGCAACTCAGAATATCATCAGATAAAACAGCCTTTATACACAGGCCAGTTCACCTGTCTCCTACTTTTAATCTGCTAAGTGTCGTATTCACTCTTTGCTTTCTGACGTCTTCTGCACTTATCTGAATACTTCCTGTAAGAATGCAACTAGTAAGGATTATATCCCTAGCACCTACTCCCACCTCGTTGTGTTGGCAAAGATGTAAAACATGAATGAAACTAAATAACTGTTTATAGAAGAAAACATGCAGAGCACATAGTTATACTGGGCTGATATCTATGAATCACCCTCTTGTAAATTAGGACACCCTCTTGTAAATTAGGCGGCAGACTTGTGTTTGTAACACTCAAGGATGGATACTGTAAATGTAGTTAACAGAAGTGGTCATATATAAGTGGTGTATTGAGATAAGGCAAAAGTTTGTTAATGGAATGGATATATCAATTTTTAAAAAAAAATTAGAAGTGATCACTAACAGTTAAAGTGCCAATCTCACCATGATGGGTTCATTGAGGGGATAAAATGCAAACACTGTTAATGCCCAGTTAAACCATAGCCAGGCAATGCAGGGAGATCTCACAACAAACCTGTTACTATCCTGACACTACTTTAAGTATTGGGGAAATAGTGATCCCAGTCAGGGTAAAGTAACATACTTCAACATCAGCTCATGTCCACCTGATTTTAGAAGTGTGTCTATGTGTGTCCATACACTCATACATGCATGTATTACTTTGAATGGGTGTTTATGTCTGGTCCAGAGTTGAGAAAGGTTACCTTTTGGGCTACAAATTCCCAAATCGTCTAGGTCTCCTGGACCTGTTGTCTGGAGGGTTTAGAAATCAGAGCTCTAAAAGTAATATTTGCAAGCTGTAAACTTCACCTCATCCTCCATTGTCCATATAGTTCCCAATGAGTTCTGCAGTTATTGATAGACTTCTCCACCCAGCAGAGGTTGGTTCTAAGACAGGTAGAATCTTGGACTGTTTATTGTTCAGACCACACTGGAGAACTGATTCACCTTCCTGCAGACAAAGGAACCATTCCTGACTCAGAGATACTCATTCCTGAATTCAAGCACAGCAGCTGGGGGAAAACAGGGACAGTAAAGAAAGAAGCTGAAGACTGGGCAGGGAAGAACTTTGTTATAGCTAAAACTGTCAGTCAAACACTGGAAGACATGGAACAACATCCTCACTTTTGAAAGCCAGGGATTAGTGCTGGGAGATTAAAGAACTGTGTATCTCTCGATCATCCCCTTGCTACTACCCAGCCCAGAAAATTGCAAGCTTGTTCAGCTAAACCAGCAGCATTGCACTGAACTTGGGAAAGATAAGCAATTGTCAATGGGAAACAAATATTTTGTGTCAAGCAGCGAGCAAATTTAGTTTTAAAAGAAAGAGAAAACAAGAGGATTTTTTTAACCCTCAGAACATCATTATTTGCTAAATGGCATGTGCTTTCCCTAATATTTGCAAAACAGTCAGCGGGAAGTGACTGCCTTCCGCTAAGATAATGAGTCAAAGAAACACAGAGAGCATATGGAGCTGAAAGGATGATTGCGTAGCCCAGTAAACACAAACCAAAATACACTCAATATTTCCAGAAACGGATCCTGGGTGAACAGACTTTTAAAAATAGCATTATAGAGAATGGCATTTAATCCATTGTATGTATATGTGTGTTTACTTCTTCTGCTTCAAAGTTATATACTAGTATAAGCATTACAACATGGAGCAGATTGATGTGACCCTTTTAACTTTGCTTTAGCCCAGAGTCAGCCAGGAGTGTGCTGATGTTTTGCTTTCCTGAATTAAGGAAATAGGAAGGTTTTGTTCTTTACACCTTTCAAAGTGAACTGAACTGATCTATGTTCCCTGAACTAATGCATTGATCAGAATGAAAGTCCTTGAGAGATGGTCTCACTGTATTAGGACAATCTGTCATGAACATATATTGTTGTTGTTCATTCGTTCAGTCGTCTCCGACTCTCCGTGACCTCATGGACCAGCCCACGCCAGAGCTCCCTGTCGGCCGTCACCACCCCCATATATATTATATATATTAGACATAACATATATTAGACATAATATATATTAGACATTAACAAAATGTCATTAGTTGTGTGAGAGAATATATTTTAAAGTAATAATTGAAATACCCATGGGTATTTAATCCAGAACTATGTGTGAGTGACATACTGATACTTGTTGTTGTTCTTATGTGCCTTCTAGTCATTCCTAACTTAGATGACCCTAAGGGGTTTTCTTGGCAAGATTTATTCAGAGGGAGTTTAACTTAGCCTTCCACTGAAGCTGACAGAGTGTGACTTACTTAAGGTCACCCAATGGGTTTCCGTGACTGAGTAGAGATTTTAACCCTTGTTTCCAGAGTCCTAGTTCTGTGCTCAAAACATTAAACCATGGTAGAAGATAACCTTTCACAAAAACTTTATGTAGAATCTATAATATTCTGACAATTATCAAAGCTAACATAGATATCTGTCAGCCCAAATTTACTTGCTATGTTTAAACAATTTAAGTCTTGCTTGAATAAAATCATTTGCAAGCTGACAAGAATGAATACTTAGGGATGGATGAATTGCTCTGTCTGCAAAGGAAATTGGCCTTTAAATATCACAAATAACAGTACTGAGGTGTTTACTGCCACATACCTTGGAATCATTGATATCTATGCTAGCTTCAATAATTGGCAGGATGGGTTCCATAGGAAGATAATATGAAGGGCTATGTTCTTGTCAGGAAGTACAAATTGTGGTTTTACTGTCTGAGAGCTGTGTTTTTCACTCTTCAGGTCTTCAGATAGAAATAGGAAATTGACTCTATTTGTTTTCTTTTTCCTGCCCTTAAACTTTATAGGTCAGCCCTACCCCAGGATGCATCCGTGCGCTAATGAAGATGCTGTACTGCCCTTACTGCCGGGGACTTCCCACTGTGAAACCTTGCAACAACTACTGCCTCAACGTAATGAAGGGCTGCCTTGCCAACCAGGCTGATTTGGATACCGAGTGGAATCTCTTCATAGGTAGGAATGCTTGGGAGAAGGAGGGGTGTGAAGGGAGAAGGAGGAAAATAGAACTTCATGACAAGTTCAGAAAAGTTCAGCATTTGCCAAATTGAAAATAGAACATCCTGACTGAACGCTTTCACATGATTGTCACTCACAGGCTTGGATCAAGGTTTCTGCAGTCTGCAGGAAAGAATCATTGTTCCACCTTGGAGCTATTTTCATGAAATTTCTCTCAGTGTCACATTGTCATGCTATAGTGAAGTTAAATTTCTAGATGTGTGTGAGAGAGAGAAGGATTGAAAGAGAAAAGGATTGAAAGAGAGATTGAGAGAGTATGTGCATGAGAGAGAAGTTCTCAGGAATGTTTGGATTCAGTTTATGATAAGAACCCTGGAAAGGGGAGGGGGGATGAGAGTGCTGTACATTTGAAAGTATAGCTTCAAGCCTTTCTGCAGCATAAAAGCAGCATAGAGCATGCTTGATTTCTGTCCTAAATCAAATAATCCTTGGGGGGGGGCACTCTGAGAACATCAGCCCCACAATTAATATTACAAAAAATATGCCAAACTGGGTTGTTGTAGGTTTTTCGGGCTGTATGGTCATGTTCTAGAAGCATTCTCTCCTGATGTTTCACCTGCATCTATGGCAGGCATCCTCAGAGGATGTGAGGTCTGCTGGAAACTAGTAAAATTGGGTTCATATATCTGTGGAAAGTCCAGGGTGGGAGACTTTCCACAGAAAGTCTGTTGGAGCTAGGTGTGAATGTTTCAATTGGCCACCTTGATTAGCATTTGATGGCCTGACAGTTTTTAGGTGTGGTTTGTTCCTGCCTGGAGGGATCCTTTGTTGAGAAGTGATTAGCTGTCCCTGATTGTTTCTTGTCTGGAGTTGCCAAACTCTTTCCTTCCAGACACTGGAGGTATTCCATTGCCTGCCTAATCACCCTAAAGGCACTGGGTCTTGATTAATCCTTGGAAGCTAAGCAGGGTCAGTCCTGGTTAGTACTTGGATAGAACGCCATCAATGAATATTGGATGCTTTCAGATGTATTTTAGAGGAAAGAACTGGCAAGACTACCTCTTGAGTATTCCTTGCCAAATAAACCCTATGAAATTCATTTTATCACTATAGGTTGACAGGCAAGTTGAAGGCTTGTGCATACACAACACTGGTAAATAGGGAAGGAAGATTTTCATTTCAGGCAAATATAGGCTCCACTGTAATTCTCCCAGCAATTTGGTGGAGCATATTCCTTCCTAAACAAGCCCTATGAAATTCATAGCATCACCATAGGTTGACAGGTGAATTCAGGGTGAGTGAACATATACACACAAATGCACACATGCAGTCAAAGGATTCTTGCTAACAACCTAGAAAAATCCAGGTGGGAGAGCAAAGACTGAACCGCAACAGAACAGAATGTGCAGTAACCACAACAGAGAGAAAGTGAAAAGAGGAAGAGGGGGAAGGAGAGAAATTGATTTGAACATGTCCTTCATCTGATTTATGCAGCCGCAGGATACATTTTTTAAAATAAAGTACTAGGGAAATGAGGTGAATATCTGACACTTTCCCAGTCAAAGCAAATTCCGTTGGCTGCTGAGAGTGGTGTTTTTTCTTCTTCCTTGCCACAAAATAGCAATTAATTCCCTTGAAGTGCTTGTCTAATCTTGCTACCTTTGTTCTTTCTAATCTTGCTGCCTTCTTTCTATACCTTTGTAGAAAACAAGAGCACAGTGAGTAACAAAGGAGAGCTCTGCTACGAAGGGCAAGATAAATAAAAAAAATAAGTGTAGGGGGGAAAAAAACCTTGACATCTTTATTTTGACAGAAAATGCACAGGTGAACTTGTTTCCTCTATAGAACAGCAGGAGCATGATGTGTTGGCTTTAGAAACTTTGTAGAAATGCAGAGGTGATGAAAAATTAAGGTGAAGGAAGACACGGTGAGAAAAAAACATGTAATTTCTTTACTGCTGTTTGGAGAAAAGTCAGGGAATGGTGCTGATGACTGAGAATCTGCTTATGTTCTCCGCTATCTGAAAATATACCCCTCTGGTTTAAGAGAACTGGAAGAGATTAGAGAAGAGCCAGCAAATCAGAAGAAGTTCTTAGTAGCCAGGTCTTTCCTGCAAGATAGGCAAGCATATATTCCAGAGAATTGGAACCTGTGCTCTAGATGTTGTTGAAATCTAACTTGCACCAGCCTTAGATAGTATCTTAGATGAGGCATTGAATTTTTGCCATTTATTTGATGTGAACTGCTATGAGTCCCGTCCCCCCCAAACAGGGGTGAGAAAAGCAGTATATAAATGCAATACATGCAATAAGTAAATAAATATCTCAAATAATAGGTGATGTTGTCTGATAATATCTAGGGGACACAAGTTCATCTGAGGTGGTACAGCAGAATCCCTGAATTGGGTACAATTGAGGGCCATGAAAATGCCATGTTCAGAATTGCAGTGTTCAGTCATGCAACTTCCTTTCTGGAAAGACAGAAAACAAGGAAGGTGAATCAGCAACATTGACAGTGGACCTTTCATGTACAGGCATAACAGCACTTTGGGTATTGAATTGGACTGGAAATGGCTAAATGGTTTGGCAATAATGTTTTTAACTTGTTTTAATTCAATGTGTTTTATTTATTGTTTAAATTGTTGATTTATTTGTTGTATTTGTTTGTACGTTGTAGCACCGAATTGTGCCGAGTGTAAGCAACCCTGAGACCCCTCCCCCCCCCCCCGGAGGTTGAGAAGGACGGGGTAAAAATGTTGGAAAATAATAATAATAATAATAATAATAATAATAATAATACAGGCCTGGGTGTTTAGAGCTTAGAATCATTCTCAGAATCATTCATCATTTTTATGAGAACTACATTTGTATTTTTTCACAATTAATGCAAGAGATTCATATCCTGTTGTCAACAGAGCACTGGTGTGTTTCCCCCACTATATTCAGTACAATTATGATTTAAAAAATGGCTAGCACTTTGTTTGACACATGTAACATTTCTGCAAACATGATGCAAGAATTCTAACATTTGCATCATTTTCATTAAGCAATTTAAAATGCCTTCTATAATTGAAAAAATGAATTGCACCATTACTTTTAACTCATTACTTGCAGTTTTGATAGCTCATTTGAGCATAATATATACCATATATTTTCATGTGTAAAGTGAACTCAGCCACATCTGCATTGACTATTTAGGATGATATAGAAATGGCAGCTATATGCCACATGGGGCTGACCCAGGGTAACCTGGGGCATGTCCACTTTAATGGATAGGGCCCAAGTATTGGGTAAGTATAGAAGTAGTCTTCATTGAGTTGAGGACAGGTTTGGGGGCCTAACAACCTTATCAGACAGCAGTATTGAGAGACATCATTAAGTTAAGTAAGAGAGGAATCGGGAGCTGATCATACCTTCCAGTCCTCCCTCACTCATTTTCATTTGTTCTCCTCTCATCAGGCTTTTGGTGCTTCCCTGTAGACACCCACTATCTTCCTCATCACACATAGGCAATAAGTATCTGCACCCAGATTTTTTTCTTCATGCAAATCTTCCAGAATCCCTTTTCATGAGACCCAATTGTTCTGCATCTAAATCCATTGGAGCCTTGAGAGAGGGGTGCTGTTTTAAAATATTGCTTTCAACGGGATCCAATTGTTCTGCACCAAAACACATTGGACCCTTGAGACAGGAAGGCTGTTTTCAACCATTGCTTTCCATGGGATCCAATAGTTCTGTGTCAAAACCCACTGGACCCTTTAGACAGCTGTTTTAAACCACTGCTTACCATAGGAAGGAGTAACCATGCATTTCTATAAACAGGGATGATAGCTCTCTTCTAAGTGCAATATTTTAATTGGAACAAACCAGCAAAGGAAAACTGCCTGTTCTCTGTTCTACTGTATGCTATATCTGTCATTAATAACTTTTTAAAATAGAAATTTGTGAAGGGAAGGAGTTTTGCACTTCTGTAAAGAGGGATGACAGCTTGCTGCTAAGGACTGCCCATTTGAATACCCCTTTTCACCATGGTAAGCTACAAAACAAAACAGAGTGTCACAGACCCCACTCATGTTGTTTTGAACCAAAATAATGGATCCTTATTGCTATTTTGGCTAAATTCTTGATTTTCCCCCGTGATTATAGATCTGTCCAATTTCACGATTGCTCTGTAGTTCTGGGACAGGGATGGGGAGGCCAGACTGACAACTGGAAGTCGTCTGATGGCAGCCATGACTCCCAATAAGTCTACAGTGGCTGCCTGTCAAATGGGGGGGGGGGGGGGGCTGTAAGTGTGATGAGGTGGTAAATCATGTTTTTTTGAAATGGTCCATGGATAACGCAGGAGTCATTTTGAGAAGAGGGCAAAGCACTGATGCCACCTAAGGATCCAGGCCCCCTCTACCATTTCCCCGTTGTTCTTTTAGGTTCTTCCCAAGTTTTTGTTTTTCACCATTTCACTCAGAGAAGGAAATGGTTCCTTTTATATATATATATATATATATATATATATATATATATATATATATAAAAATGTTGAGGTAGAGTCCTTACCATGACCCATTGATAAGTTGACCCAGGATTTTTGGGTTGATTTTTTGACTAAAGGTTTTAGACTTAAACATGTGCATATATGGTAGTCCAAGGCACAGTGACATTGGGAAAAGACGCTGTGTTATCGTTTGAGAAGAGGAACTGTAATTTGTCATACTTTCAGCTTTGCTGAAATAGATAATTTCCAGAACTTCCAGAAGGATTGAATTACAAGCAGGTTCCTTCTGTCAGGCAGCCGTCATCCCCTTCTAATAACAATCATCATATACAGTTCCCATCATATGAAACACAACTTCTGTGAGCTGAAAGTATACGGCATCACTGAGCTATGAAAGATTGGATAGAATGCATGAGCAATTTTACCTCTTGAGCTTGTGTTGGCAACATAGCATGATGGAAGAAAATGTAATTTTGTGCATTAACAACCTTTGCTTAGGTAAATGTGACAATATTTATGATCCCACTGCTGCCACCCAAAAGCAGTGTTATCTTCTTCAGTTTATTTGTGCAAATCAAGACCAAACTGGCAAAGAGGCAAGAGAGATGGAGAGGAAACTATCCAGAATTTTTGCAGATAACTTTCATTTGGCTATTGGAAGAAGTAAACAGATTATTCGGAAAATGAATGTAATGCCTGTGTTGCTACACAGCCATGAAAAGCTGGAAGTCTATCCAACTGCTGTGTCTACATTTTTTGTCATATGGTCTATCAAGCCAGGTGCTGGATGAAATGAACCAGAATTTGTAAGTAATCCACTGGAACTGATAGAAGTTATTAATAACGGTTTTCCTTTTTAATAACAAGGAGTAACACCAACTTTTTTTTAAGCAATAATGGAAGCAACTGAAATACTGCAATAATAACACAACAATTCATTGTATCAGAAACAGTGTTTGTAGGAAAAAACATGAGTATTTGTATTTAGAGAAAATATCCCCAACCAAGTTCTTATCCTCCAGTTGTCCTAAATAGACAAGGATAGTCTTTTGTGGAATCTAAAAGACCAAAATGTCTTTTGTCATCCTACCTTGTATTTGTATATGAAAGTATTTGCCCTTATACAACTGCTACAGTTTGTGCACATCCTCTTTCCATGCTTCAGCACCACCATCCTTGAAAGTATTATTTGATGAATATCCTGAGTGGGTTTGACATTGCCACAGCAATTGTAGGGAGAATCAGCAAAACAAGTCTGCCTTGCTTCTCATATATATCTCTTTGCTTGTCACCAAAACCCCAGAGAGATAAAAGTAAGAAATCCTAGCCTTCCTGTCTCAGTGCTTACAGGGCTTAATCCTAAATGACTTTCATTAACATGAGAATAGAAGCCTCCTCTTATTTCTTTTACACAAACACTGTCTCTTGTTATTTCTAGGATGTATAAGATGTTGATGAGTCCACCAAGTGGTGGGTGGTCAACCTTTTCTAATCCTGAATAGTTTTCCCTATTATAAAATGTAATTTTGTTTTCCTGGGAGATTCAGATTCTATCTAAGTATCTTTGGGAGAATTAGATGCTATGTGAAAAATTTCTATTCTTCTGCACCTATGTTGGCAGATGCTTAAGTAACCATATGATCATGGAATAATAGAGTTGAAAGAGACCAGATGGGCAATCCAGTCCAACCCCCTGACATGCAGGGAAAGCACAAAGCACCTGTGATAGATGGCCATCCAGCCTCTGTTCAGAAATCTCCAAAGAAGGAGACTCCACTACACTCCAAGGCAGTGAGTTCCACTGTTGTACAGTCCATCCTAATGTTCAGGTGGGATCTCCTTTCCCGTAATTTGAACCCATTGCTCCAAATTCCAGTCTCCAGAGCAGCAGAAAACAAGCCTGCCCCCTCTTCCTTATGGCATCCTTTCAACTATTTAAACATAGCTATCATGATCTCGGTTTCCATGGTCCTTTCTTAAAGACCTGTAGTTTGAACACGTACATACCACACTGGGACAGAGAGATTTTCATCAATATTTGAAATGTAAAATTGATGACTTAATTTTGTACAAAAAATACTATTTTTTTAAAAAAATCTATGGGTTTAAATTACCCTAGAATTTCAATTACCTTCCAAATTACATATTTCATTCTCTGGTGTGCTACTTACCATGGCAGGAGTGGAAATCTTATAGCACATAGCCCAGGCCATTACAGATCTAACCCAGTTGTCCAGACTCCTAAGAAATCCTGGGATACTCCAGAGTTTTACCAGAGAAGAAAAATGGGTTCCCCTAACACTGTGGAGACCAAAATCCACTGATTGCGGTTCTTCCTGCCTTGGAGCCTGGCGATTCCATCGACGCCTTGGTGACTCTCTATAATGGGGAGATGTCAAGGGCGTTAGATGTGATCGCACCCGAACGCCCCATCTCGTTGCGTCGTGACAGGCCATCTCCCTGGTTCACCGGGGAGCTGACTGTGATGAAGCATGCGAGAAGGGGGCTAGAGCGCAAATGGAGGAAATCTCGGGTCGTGTCTGATCGAGCACGGGCTAAAGCCTCTCTTAAGGCATACTCCGTGGCTATACGGGTGGCCAGGAAATCATTCACGACCACTCGTATAGCGTCTGCAGCAAATAGACCGTCGGAGCTGTTTCGGGTCGTGGGGGAACTCCTCCACCCACCTGTGGTGGAGGAGCTCACTGATGACCCAGCAGCTCGGTGTCGCGATTTCGCACACCATTTTGCAGGTAAAGTCGCTCAGATACGCCTTGAGCTCGACTCCAATTCCATCGCAGTGCCTGAAGAGGTGACGGAGGCATCTGCTTGTCCAATTTTGTGGGATTCTTTTAGGCTTGTTCTCCCTGAAACCGTAGAGGAGGTTCTTGGGGCTGTGAGGGCGACCACCTCACCTCTAGACCCATGCCCATCTTGGCTCATTAAATCAGCCTGGGAGGGGTTGGTTGACTGGTTTGTATTGATTATCAATGCATCGTTGGAGCAAGGGATTTTTCCATCTGGTCTGAAACAGGCTGTGGTCCGTCCATTCCTCAAAAAGGCTTCCCTTGACTCCACGGTGCTGAATAACTACAGGCCAGTCTCCAACCTCCCTTTCTTGGGTAAGGTGCTGGAGCGGGTGGTCGCCTCGCAGCTCCAGAGCTTCCTAGACGATACCAACTACCTAGATCAGTCACAGTCTGGTTTCAGGCCTGGTCATGGCACTGAGACAGCCTTGGTCGCCTTGGTGGATGACCTCCGCAGAGAGCTGGACAGGGGGAGTGTGACCCTGCTGGTTCTCCTGGACATCTCAGCGGCTTTCGATACCATCGATCATGGTATCCTTCTGGGTCGTCTCTCTGGGATGGGCCTTGGGGGTGTGGTCCTGTCGTGGCTCCGGTCCTTCCTGGAGGGACGGACCCAGATGGTGAAGCTGGGAGACGCCTGCTCGGACCCCTGGCCTTTGACCTGTGGGGTCCCGCAAGGCTCCATTCTGTCGCCCATGCTTTTCAACATCTACATGAAACCACTGGGAGAGGTCATCCGGAGTTTTGGAGTTGGGTGCCATCTTTATGCGGATGATGCGCAACTCTACTACTCCTTTCCACCTAATTCCAAGGAGGCTTCTCGGGTGCTGGACGAGTGCCTGGCCGCTGTGTCGATCTGGATGAGGAAGAGCAAGCTGAAGATCAATCCCGACAAGACAGAGGTCCTCCTGGTCAATCGTAAACCGGACCGGGGTATAGGGTGGTTACCTGTGTTGGATGGGGTTACACTCCCCTGAAGCCACAGGTCCGCAGTTTGGGTGTCCTCCTGGATTCTTCGCTCACACTTGAGGCTCAGGTGTCGGCGGTATCCGGGAGGGCCTTTGCACAATTGAGACTTGTGCGCCAACTGCGACCGTACCTCGTGAAGGCTGATCTGGCCGGGGTGGTCCACGCCTTGGTCACCTCTAGAATGGATTACTGCAATGCGCTCTACGTGGGGCTGCCCTTGAAGACGGCTCGGAAACTTCAATTGGTCCAGCGGGCAGCAGTTAGGATGCTAACTGGAGCTCATTATCAGGAGAGGTCAACCCTCCTGTTCAAGGAGCTCCACTGGCTGCCATTTATTTTCCGAGCCCAATTCAAGGTGCAGGTGCTCACCTACAAAGCCCTGAACGGTTTGGGACCACCCTACCTACGTGACCGCATCTCCATCTACGAACCCACACGCTCACTCCGGTCATCTGGGGAGGCCCTGCTCGTGATCCCACCTACGTCGCAAGCGCGCTTGGTGGGGACACGGGACAGGGCCTTCTCTGTGGCGGCCCCCCGACTTTGGAATGCCCTTCCAAAAGAGCTTCGTCAGGCCCCTACTCTAGCAGTTTTCAGAAGGAACCTAAAAACTTGGCTGTTCCGATGTGCCTTCGCAGATTAGGAATCCCCATCCCAAGTCCTAGATGCACTTTAGCACAACTATTGTTGCTGCACACCGCACTTTTAATCTTATGTTCCTCCTGCCATCTCAGCACTTTTAACCCTGTACCCCATTGCGCTGGCCGAACCAGTTTTAATAGTGTCTTGATGTATTGTCATTGTGGTTATTTTGCTTAATTGTTTTGATTTGCTTTGTTTATTGTTGTGTTATGTTTTCTATTGTATT
Organism: Anolis sagrei; assembly: GCF_037176765.1. Lineage (NCBI taxonomy): Eukaryota > Metazoa > Chordata > Lepidosauria > Squamata > Anolidae > Anolis > Anolis sagrei. The sequence continues at coordinate 125,933,038 of NC_090023.1, forward strand.
GTATTTGAGGCTTCGGCCCGTGTAAGCCACATCGAGTCCTTCGGGAGATGCTAGCGGGGTACAAATAAAGTTAATAATAAAAATAATAATAATATGAAAATAACTAAATTAACTAAATGTATATATTACAAATACACATATCAAAAAAACAGGACTGCCACATTCACATTAAGTAGAAACCACTAGTTCTTCGTGTGAGTAAATGTCCTGTTCTTTATTACATAAAACAAAGTCTTCGTGTGAGTAAATGTCCTGTTCTTTATTACATATGAGTAGACTCCAGTAGTCACATGAATTGACTCCAACCTACGACCGGTTTCGACTCACAAGAGCCTTCGTCAGGCGGTTGGGTTCAAATTATCACAGAAAGCTCAACTTTTGAGGTGAGAAATTCACCAGCAGTCTTCTGTAGGGGTGGATCAACTAGTCTTTGTTGAGCAATATACCCTGCAAGGAGTTTTATTCTGTGGCGAATAAATTTGTTTGTAAGTCTAAACAGGTACCTTTTAAAGTGTAACTCTAGCAAATAATAATAACAATTAATTCTGGAAAGCATAAGGGAGGGATAACACCACTGTAATGTTTGCTTTGCCTCACTTTCTGGCCCAGTGACAATTGGATTTTGAAATTTTTGGCTTGTTGTAGAAACAAGGATTAGTGATAAAGCTTCAGTTGAGAAACCTTTCCCCCATGATAATTCTTCTAGGAGTGAATTTCCCTTCCTAGGGGTTATTTCTCTCACTTCTTGTTGTTTCATCCGTTTGTAATGAGGAGTCAGATGTAAGTTGGATGTTTGTAACTCAGGGACTGCCTATACTCACTTTAGCCTAAGACCCTATTGGTGATTCTAACAAGGCAAATTGTGGCACACACGTCCCATTAACACATTGTTCTATGTATTCAGTATTTTGAAACAAGTAGGAGCTGATGAATAAGTTTTAAGAATGGTCTGATATCAGGAAAGGGAAGGGGAAGTGATTCCTAGCACTTTGCACAATGTACCAATTCTATATTCTCAATGCCTTCTCTGAATTCCATATTGGATACATCTCTCTTGCTTTTCCATGCTGGTTATTTCCCAAAGATGGAGCACCTATAAAAACCCTAAGACAGGGGACAATGTTTAATATACAGGACTATTCAGTGAATGGCAGCCAAAATAAAACAACACCTAACCAGTGATGTTGATATATAGTTTGCAAGAGCTTTCTGTGTGCCTGTACTGTAACTCATATTTTTTTTGTGCAGCACAGAGTTCAAGCAGAAATACCTTCCATTTTAAACTTCCATTGTAACTCTGCTAATCTAGCTTGTGTTTCATTCACATGTTGGTCTAATGGCAGTCCTTTTATCCTTTGCACTGCTTTTATATAATATCATTTTTAATTTTTGCTGCTTTGGGTCTGTTTTTGAAGAGAAAAGGTGATATATAAATAAATAAATATAATAAAATAGCCTTTTTTTTTTAGGATAAGGCTGAGCAATACCAACTCACTCAAGGTTACCCAATGGCTGGATTTGAACTTGTGCCATTTTGTTGAATTCTGGCGTTACTTAGCTACAGGCTCCTTTGTTTTCATAGTTAAAATATTCATGTGAGCTAATGCTAACCATAGAGTTAGACAAAATGAAATAACAGTTATTATGAATCAGCAAGATGCTGTAGATTTATATGCACCCTGTTGCCTAGGTGGTGATCTTCAGGTTCAACACAATGTGCCAAGCCCCTCACAGTGCTGAAATAATATTTTCTGCCAGTTTGCTTAGCTTCTGTATGTAGAAGTAACAGGTGTGTCATTTTGTCCTTTGGAGCACTGTTTCTTAACCTTTGGGTCTCAATCCCAAATGGAGTCCCCTTAGTTCAATATTGGGGTCTCAAAAATTGGCTAAAAGTTTTCAGTATGTCACCTAGTGGCTGGTCTAGAACATTCATGTCAGCCAAGAATTCCAAAGCCTGGATCTTGAAGATTGATCCAAATTGATTTCAAAGTGGAACAGAACAGAGATTTCAAGGACTCACTTTAAATAGTTTACACATTAAAATCTTCTCCAGTGCCTGTAAGATCTTTCTCTATTGTAAAGTGCTGGAAACATTTTGATAGAGATGTCTTTAATTCACATGGTCCAGAGAAAATGAGTTCATTGTGTTGTGTTGATAGAAAAATTGCTTTCAGTAGCACAAATGTTTGCGAAAAGAAGAAGGATACAGCTCCATGTTAATTCATTTGTTAATTATTCCGTTATGCTCTGTTTTGTTCATCTTCTTTTTTTACTTGAAGCAGACTTTTAGGAAAGGGGGATGGGTACCAACAGCTCAGTGGGAATAGATGAGAATGCTCCAGCCTATCAGACTTATTCCCAGGAGTTTCAAGTAATTTATTCTCAACTGGATGATTATGTTTTGGAAACACTTTTCCCCCATTTGCTTACAAATCAAAATGCTGACATTTTGCAATTATGAATTATCTCTAAATTGCCTTGCATTTCTAGCATAGCGCTTGAAGCAACATCTACCAACCGAAGTGGCTCAGTGTTTACTTTGTTTTTAAGTTTGTTGCTTTGCTGAGTGGAAACAATTGAGAATAGTTGGGAAAGTGTTTCCCTGTGCTTGTTTTGGCCTTGCCAAAAGTTGGGAAAGGGACTTTCAATGACAATGTGAAGATAAATGAATGTAGCAATCACAATGCATACATACTTTCAAGGCCCAAAGCTGGCTGAAATATAGAGAATGCCATGTATTGTTCTCTGAAGCTCAATGCATTTGCTGTGCTTTCTGTTTTCCTTTTACTTTGTAACATTTGGAGGAGATCTGGAAAGATTTCACTTTATAGGCAGGTGGAAATACATGCCGGAATTCTATATCACCATCTGTTATGTAACATTGTACACACCTAGCTATGGAGCATGGGCATTAAAAACTAAAACTATCTAGTAGTTTGTGATCTTGCTGTTTTATCAGTTTTAAATAAATTATTTTATACAATGTTTTTCACAAGAAATAAAAAAACTAAAAACCCTGGTAGTGAATTGCAAAGATGTGTAAGAGGACACTGGCAAGATATTCTTTCGAGCTCAACATTAATAGGATAATGCAGTACACATTAGGACAGATGTTATGTACATCTTGTTACACATTGATCCCATAGTGTAATAGCCACTTTGTGTAATGGTCACCTTTGACCTCACCAGACAGGGGCGAATTCAGCAGCATGCACCAATTCACCGATCCTTTTATGACGGAGCCCACTGGCTCCCATCCCATGATGCACTGCAACTTCCAGTGGGACTCTCTTTTAAAAGGGAAGGTGAACCAGCACATGACACTGCTGTGCTAACACAGGAGGCTTTCTGTGTTCCCTTGGATCAATGGGGGGAACCCAGGCAGAGAACCCCTGTGGGATCAGGACTTGTGTGAGTTAGGCAATGTAGAGCATGAAGCGACGGGTTCCCCATGCCGCCCTGCAGGCACCACTTGAACTGCCACGGTCCATAGTGATTCTGGTGGCACGTTTGGTGATGTCATTCATTGGGTTTCACCACATCTAATGGATGGAGCCCAATGCCAGCCATCACATGAAGTTGTGTAACTTCCGGCAGAGGCTCTGCTCCCATTCAGGGTAAAAGCATTGCCATATGCTTTCCCCACAACACGGTAGGCTTCCTGTGTTCTGCTGGCTCCAGTGTAGCCAGCATGGGGCCTTGCCAGGAGGGCAATCCTTCCCCCATGCAATGGGGAAAGTGTCACCAAGAGGGAGCTGTGCTCAGGGTGACAGATTTGCCCCACTGCCTCTCTCCTTTCTCGGCAAAGCCAGGTGAAGTGGGACGATTCACCTGGCCTTTGTTATTAGGTCAAAAGTGATGTTTTCATTGTACATATCTTAAAACACTTTCTAATGGAGTCCAGTTCTGATCCTGAGGATCTCTCTGTGAGTGATCACAAATATAGATCACAATTATTCTGTGAACAATGGAGGATGATGGTCTCTATGTCAATGCATCAGTGAATCCATTCCAGGTTGCACTTTTAAGGAGTTATCCAAATGCCTGCACCTGTGTGGGTGTGGGTGGGGGGGGATGGTTCAGCTTCTTGGATACCTCCTATAAACTCTGTGGATTCGCTACCCTACTGACATGGGAGCCAGCAGCCCATCCTTAGTTCCTTTGGCCCATCCATCCTCTAGTGGCCATTCTATTTGTCATCCATACTGAACTAGGTTGTTCCTTGGATGGCCTATACACAGTCCAGTTCTAGGGTCTACTGGAAGTACTGAGCAATTCCAGAAGTTGTAATCCAAAAATGTAAGTCTTCCAACTTTTGTCCAAACCTTAGTTGCTTGATTGAATCTGTCAGAGTTTGTACTTTGCTGATATAGCCTTCAAGAACCCAAGGTCACCCTCCCATACTCTGATGAAGCAGAAGAATAGTTGTTTGTGAAAGCCAGTCATGAAAGTTATGAAAAAATAACAGTTTATTCTCTGAGAGATGTTGCATATGCATAGAGCTTATTGAACTAAATTTAAACCCTTGGGGTGTTGGTAGCTTTCCAGATCATTGCATTTAATTCAGGTAGTACAATATTTTATTTGGAAACAAAAGCACCATGTGTGCTATTTTGCCATGTAAACAAATGCACACATGCAAAATTGGCTGACTGCAATTTTGATGCCTTTCAGGTGACCTGAAATTTTCCTTCATTTGTAAACAGTTAGCAAACATCTTTGTCCTTAATGTAGAACTTCCCTGATAAAGTACCATTTCCATCTGTTTCACCCGACTAGCTTTTGCAACAGTATTGTCAGACAGTTCATTCATTTTCTTAGGCACTGTTTCAATCTGAGAGTTTTAGCTTGCAAGAATTTTTGAAGTCAGAATAGTGTTTGAGCTGAGGCCATATTTCACATTTTCCTGAATTTCCACAATATATGGTAGTGCTTTGTCATATAATCCATAATGTTTTCCTGATCACTACTATTTTTAAAATACTGAATTTTAAAAAGAAAAAAATAACCTGTATTACCTCACTTAGTAATAGAGTCAGCTGTCCAAGAAGTTCTATCATGATGAGTTGAATATTTCCCATTAGTGTTAATGGAAAAGCACTACAGCCTTGAAAATTCATAAACTGGATGAAGCGTTTCTATGGCCCAGGAGATAACTAAGTGAATTTCAATGACTTTAGGCTCCTTCATTTTCAACATTTATTTGGAGTTCAGTGAAGACATTTTAAGCCAACAATCCTCAAAACTCTGTTGAACCCTTAATCCTTAAAATCCCCGATTCCTTGAACTCATTGGGATTTACTTCCAAATAAAGACACAGAGGATTGGACTGCATGACTCGTTGACTGAATTGATAATGTACCTTACATGATCAGTTACTACTTCTTCCATATAATCTTCATTACTGTTCTTGTTATGTGCCTACAAATCAATGCTGATTTATGTCAATGCTATTATTGGGATTTCTTGGCGTGATTTATTCAGAGGAGGTTTACCACTGCTGTCATCTATAGTTCAAAGCGTGTTATATTTCTCCTTGGACACCCAGCAGGTGTCCATGACTAGGAGGGGATTTCAGCACTGGAGTATTCTAAATGCCCCTCCCTCAACTGTAAATCTACATAATAGAACCATAGCAATTAAAGTAGAATAGTAACACTATAATTCTGTGGGGTGCGCAGGCTCTGGGGACATTAACCTAACTCTCAATGTCTCCTGTCAGGTCAATCCATTTCTATCAGAAATAGGACTATCAACAAATAAAAGAGGGAACTTTGTGGTGATACCCTGATATTCGAATACCTAAATATACTACTGTTATTCAGAAAAAATATTCATCAGTACATTTTAATAGATGTAATTGATTTAACTAGCCTTTATAACTTTTCTGTAGTACACAAATGGAAAACAGGGGTGAGAGTATTTGTAACATCTTAGTTTGTATGCCCATTCCCCCAAATAATAAGTTTTTTATCTTCACTTGAAATACCTTCCTCTACCCAAAATTGAATGTTGCTCTTACCTAAAATTGCCCTTCCCATTAGTGCAGTAAAAGAGTATCAGAACTTTTAAAGCAATCATTTTTATGGCTACAATTCTTCTGGCAAAAGCCCTTAGCAAGCATGGCTAGTGGCCAGCCACCATGTTGGCAGGGGAAGCCTTGGAATTATAGTCCAAAAATAACTTTTCAAAGTGCCGGAGAGAGTAAAACCCTGTAGCAGGAGGTAGGTTTGGGCAAAGATGGCCATAATTTGAATGTACACAGCTACATGTGTCTGCAGAGTTCAGAGAAAGTCTTGGCAACCCACTGGTACTGAACCTGTTTTAGCACTGCTGAGCAGCCATCCTTGCCATCCCTTCCTGTTCTCCGGTTTGTGGCACATAACTGTATAACACTGAAATAATGAGAGGGCATGGTAAGGGCCATCCCTTGTTCCTGGACCATCCAAGTCCAGGAGGTATAGAATGGCAGTGAAAAGAGTTACAGCCAGTTCCATCTTGGAACTGGTCCTAATGTTTACATTGTCACGAAATGAAAAAAAAATACTCCAATTGGCCTTGCTCCATGTTATCCCAAATCAGCTCTGACCATCACAAAGCTGATCCAGGGTTTGTTCACATTACATGACCGGCATAGATGTCTCCCTAACCATCCCATGGTGATAAGACTTTTCTGGATGCACTTTAGAGTGTCTGGGGCTTCTTTAAACTCTTGCCTTATTCTCAGTCAAGAAAAAGGAACCTTTTTAGGCTTCCATATTAATTATGTGATTTCAGGATGGGTAATCTATAGCCACCTAAATGATGCTGGATGACAACTCTCATCGGCCTGCGCTGATATAGCCCTATGACTATATCTCCCCCCCCCCCCGCCCTGGGCTGCCATTTCATCAGCAAGTGTGACAAAATGACAGGCATGTGGAGTATCAGATGGGGGAATTGCCACCCAACCAGGGCAGATGTGTGCTGCATTGAGTGGAACCAACACAACATGGGAACCTTCCTGTGTTAACAAGGAAGCATTCTAGGATGCTTTCACACCATTTTAGGGCAGGACCTACACCAGAAGTTGAAGGATGTTGTGTGATGAAATGTGTGCCTAACCATCCCTCAACTGGGGCAGAAGTGTGCTAGGAAGCTAAAAATGTCATAAGATCCCTAGTCAACATAACCAATAGTGAGAGATGCTTGGAGCTACACTAATGTGCTGCAGATGTCACATTCCTGTCATAACTTGTGAAAACAATATGATAAAAATAAACACACAGATTACTTTGTCTTTTTCAGGGAGGTTTAGCTATGAGACTAAAATGAGGGCATTTCCCATCCAATAAAAAAACTTGCCCACCAAATAAAATTTTCTTTCTGTCCCCAAATTTCTGGCATTGCAAGTTGTAGCTGTGTTCTTGTTTCACAATGGGTGAGGAATGGATAGCCTAGTTTCTTAACCACAGTTCATATTTGGGTCTGATCTAATATTGACCAAATTGGGAACACATCAAAATTATCAAATCACTGAATTTTGTTCCAAACTAAATCAAAGACTGTGTGCTGATATGGCTGTACCAGGAGCTCCAGCTTTATTTGCTTTGTATTAAATGTTTGCTTGCAGTCCAAGGTTTCAGGGATTCTGCAGAAAGGTGGCTTCCTTTGGTTGCAGTTGTAGGCAAGTCACCTGTCCATCATCGTTAAGTTTTGGTTCCGCCCCTTGTTCAGGGCAATTGGGAAGGGAAGGGAGCCATTTTTAGTTAGTCTCAGTAAGGAAAGCTAATTTAGAGGACGTGTACAAGCTTCTCCTGTACAAAAGCTTCAACCCTTAAGACTTTCCAGGGGAGAACAGTCTTAAGAGCATCCAAAGAATTCCAAAGATTTCCAGGGAAATAGCCCTAAAGCTTTGAGGAATTTTGGAGGGTAAACAGTTTGGAAGACCAAAGAACTCCAGCTGGAGAATCTACTGGCCTTACTGGTAGGTCCACTCGGTACTCGAGGCGCAGTTCAATCCTGTAGCAGAGCCCACATCAGTAAGGCTTAGATTACAGTCAGCCTGGGAGAAGTTAAAAAGGGATTTTCCTTTAAAGTAAAGAAACAGTTATTGAAGACAATTACCTGTCCCTCATGGACATGATTAGGAAGCCACCAGTTGCATAATAGCCTGGAAGCACTTGTTTAACTTTATCGAAGACAAGAAAAGTTTCTGTTTGATTGTTCATTAATAAAGGACTTTGTTATACTTCACAAGCCATCTAAAGACCATTTGTGGTGGAAAATCCTTGAGAACTTCTCTTCGGGGGCCCTGGCTTCCTGCTGGGCTCAAGTTGCACGTCCTATTTTAAAGGCAATTCTTTACAGGCCCAGCGTGTGACAGAACAGACTGTATTCACAATCCCAATTTTTAAGCATTGCTATGAACTTTTCCAGAGATCAAAAGAAAGTTCCAAGGCTTGACGACACTGAAAATGCTATGAAAATTAATCCTCTACAAAGTTTCTTCTAACAGATAAATTCCTGTTTATTTTTTAGTCAATTGTATAGCCAGACCTTTTCATAGAATGGTTAACAGCCCATGCAGATGCCTTGAATTAATATTGTTATTGTCATCGTGTCACCCTAAGGTGAACCTATCATGAGGTTTTCTGGAGCTGAGTGTGTGGGTCATCCAAGGTCACCCAGTAGGTTTCCATGACCAATCAGGGAACAGAATCCTGGTCTCCAGTGTTGTAGCTCAGTGCTCAAACCACTACATGACACCAGTTTATTCCTTAAGGTAAAAACAATGTATAAGCTATGAGTCAGTGCGGGCCATGTGCTTGTTTAATCAGAAGGAAGTTTATTTGTGTCCAGTGCTGTTTATACAGATGGGCATAGGATTATTAGCCTATTATTAGTACTATTGTGATCTGGTGCATAATAATCCAATAGCAAATTTATGCTAAGGTGAGATCAATTGTTTGTAAAATGCTTATTCCCAGCAAAATATACATAGGATTGTACCCTCATGGTCCTATGCTGTGTGCATTTACTTAGGAGAGTAAATTCCTTTCAATTTGGAAGGTCTGGTTGCTAGTCAAAGTAAATGTTCATGGGATTACATCAAAACCGTCCATGCACAAGGTTAAATGCACTCAGCTGGATGCATTTTCAGATGTTCAGGTGGCAGACCAAGGAAGCCAATTTTAAAAGGAAAAAGGGGACTATCCATCAGAAAAATAAAAGAGAGATCCAGCTGAGTGAATAGCTGCTGCCCTTTCTTGTACTATCTTGTAGTAGGACTGTAACTTTAATGTGAATAACTTTTTGCACTAAACATGGCCACCAGATTCACAAGATGATTAAGAAGGGGCTGTAATTTTTTAAACAATATTTCTACAAAGTGTTGGGAAAATGAATGGAATTAGTGAGAAGAAAACATACTTAGTTGGAGCAATCAAAGACTAGGACAGAGTTTAAATAGTGCATTTAAGAGTTCACATATGTAGACTTTGATTGGAATCCTCACAGCAGACATGTCCAAAGTTCGGCCAAGGGGCCAATTGCAGCCCCTGTTCAAATTTCCACTGGCTCTCTCTCTCCAGGCCTCTCTCTCTCCCTCCCATGCTTCTTTCCTCTCTGTGTTCCTTGGCTCCCTCCCTCCCTCCTTTCTTGACTTTCTTCTTGGGAATCAGGGCCCCAGAAAAGGCAGGCTCTATAGGAAGAGAGAAAGAGAGACAGAGGCCTCTTGCGTTCCTTCATCCCTATTAAGTGTTGCCTTCTCAAAGGCAACAGACAGTGACTCCAGCCTCAGGCATCCCGTCCCGGTGTCCCCTTGTCCCTCTCTCTTCCCCCGCTCTTTATTTTTTTGCAAAGGAAGGATCCCCAATTGCCCTGCTTGGCCCAGGTTCTCACTACTGTTACTGCTGCTGCTGAATGGATGGAAGGGCAGGCCCCAGAGGCTGAGGGCCTGCCTGGTTTCCTTCCCTCCCTTCTCCGCCCAGCCTTTGTCCCACATCACCATCCCATGTTTTCCAAAAAGGCTTCCCTGCTCTCCTCTCCAGCTCTTCTCTTGTGGCAACTATCAGCTTCCTACCACAATCAAAGCCCTCCCAACAGATGGCCATGCTGCTTCTGCTGAAAAACCTTTAGAGAAGGAGGTTCCACCACACTCGGAGGCAGAATATGCCACTGTCTGAAATGACTTGAAGACACCAGTCCTACTTAATTTGACTCTCATCAGTCAAAAGCAGGCTCACACTCCCCAATGAAAGACTGATATGTTTAAATTGGTTAAAATTGTTCTTCATTTGATATATTGTATTATTCTTTCATGTTGTTGGGGGGGGGGGGGGTTGAACTACAAATAAGACATGCAGTGTGCAAATGAATACATTCATGTTTTTTTTTCAAACTGTAGTCCCCGTCCCCCCCCAACAGACTGAGGGACCATGAACTGGCCTTTATTTCAAAAGGTTTAGACACCCCTACCATACAGGATAGCCGTCCATCTATTTTGCTGATTGAAGCAAAGCAGTAAGTCCTACACACACACACACACACACATCCACTCCCCACACAAATACATCGAAGTGTAGAACAGCAAAGACTGGCTAAAGTGTTTTGACCATTGAAGGAGAAATTCCAACAGAAACTCCCATAGGCAGCTTTCACCTCCTCTTCCCTGCCAGTAAAAATACAGGAAAAATCAAATTTTAAATAGGTAAATCTATGTTCCTCTTCTATAGCAACCTGGCTCAGGAATTCCTTCAACATCAAAGACAAAGCCTACTCTTTGATGAGTTTCAAATGGGCATTGAAAACATTTTAGTCAAAGGTTGTCAGAGTGAAAACTGAAGAGGGCCCCTTTGTTTTTCATGATTGTGTAGAAAGGTTGCTATTTCAGCAGGTGCCATTTGTTACCTGGTTGTATGACAAGTGATGTTTGCTACTTCAGTACAGCCATAAAAAGTACAGAAGCCTTCTCTAGGTTTCAATCTGGCAACCTTCTTCAGGTTCACAGTGGCTGAAGGATTTTTATTATGAGATTAGAGGTTGTACATGACTTTATTTTCATGCTCTGTTGTCGTTCTTTTACTGTAGCACTTTATTTTGTAAATCACCTTCTTAGCTGATGACCCTTTTTAGCTGATACACCCATATTTATAATCAATAATCAATAATATATATTTAAAAACACACCTAGAATAGGATTCTGGTGTGGCTACTTCCCTCTGCTTAACAGTAGAGACACCACCCTGCTCCATACTATTGGCCATTTATGTTTCAAATCCAGCAAATGAGGCTGAAAGTGAGTGACATGCTACCAAAGGAGATCATAATGGCAGAGTTGAATTTCAACTGTTGACTTCTTGATTTGTAGTTTGTTCTTTTAGTTACAATGAGCTGCATCTGCTCTCTAAGCATTACAACAGACAGGGAACCTGTGTGTCTTTTATGGTTTTCCTCGTTTATGCCTCATTACATATGTGTATATGCTTGCTACATATGCGTATATGCTCACTCCTACAGAACTTCATTAGCTGTCTGTTGCAGGGAAATGTGCAACAAGATACCACACCATGTGGGATGAATCATGAGAAATTTGTGGCAAAGGGAATGTGGAATAAGGTGAGAGCTGATTTAGCCCAAGAAAGTTTTCTACTGGAAGCAGAACTCTAAATTGTGAAATGCATGAACTAAGTTGCATCGTACCCAAAATCAGCAGAAAAATAACTTATCTCTATCCCTGAAAGTGAAGGGATACCAAGAACAATTGTGATAGGTACCAATGCTGTTCCTTTCGTGACACCCCAGATTTTCCATCTGAGTTGACCACTGTCTGATAGTAGAGTCAGACCAGTGTAGTGAGTTCTTGTTTTGGGCAGAGCCCCACATTTACCCAACTGGGTTGAAGACATTTCCCTTTTTCTAGTCTGATGTAGTTCCAGAAAAAAACAGTCACAACATTATTTATTTATTTATTTATTTATTTATTTATTTATTTACAGTTCTTATATTCCGCCCTTCTCACCCCGCAGGGGACTCAGGGCGGATTACAGTAAACACATATATGGCAAACATTCAATGCCAGTTTGACAAACAACATTTAACAGACAAAGGCTATTTAACTTTTTTTCTGGCCGCCAGGGGAGCTGCTGCTTTTCATCGTCCATCAACGACACCGATGAAGTTCTTCCGCATTCCACATTCCCCGGAGTCTTCTTTCTTTATGGCCTCATAAATTAGTTAAATTTAGCCTCCCACACAAGGTGGTCCCTTATTTTCCTACTTGACAGATGCAACTGTCTTTCGGGTTGCAAAGGTCGACAATGAGCTACACAATGGCTGGACACCCACTCCAGCCCGGGCTGGCTTCGAACTCATGACCTTTTGGTCAGAGTGATCTTAATGCAGCCGACACTCAGCCAGCTGCGCCACAATCCCGGTACCACTTATCACTTTTCCAAGCCCTCGGAATACACTAACTCCCAAGGATTTATGTGTCTTACCAGCAGCACACACTATCCAGGGATAATTATTTATAAGATCCATCAATAACAATGGTTTGAAAACTGTTTGCAGTGTCTCTCCCATATCTATCATGCATTTAGAGATCTATTTTGCATGACATGCGAAGAATATATGATGGCACAGGGTGCTGTAAAAGTCTCTTTGCTACTTCTTTGAGATGACTTGCACAACTCACAGGCAGCAAAGCATCAAATAGAAAAGTTCAAATCAATGCAAACTATTACACAGCATTACTAGATAACTATGCTGATGTATACTATAAAAAATGAAGTGTACCTTTTCTCTAAAGCTTAAATTATTTCAAAGAGGACATATCAGTTTACCCTAACAATGGAAACATTAAAAATAATCCTTTCCAGAACACAGGATGGATTTTTGACATAACTGTGTGAAACAGACTGTAATATATCTAGTAGAAGGAATTCATAGCTGGCAAAAAAAATCTGATTCTCTCATTATTTCCTAAAAGCTTTCTCCTTTCTATAAAGCATTGTTTCTATTACACTTCAGAGATATCAATTGTACCTAGATAATTGCCCAGGAGACTAAAAATAACAAGAAGGATTTCTGATTTCACAAATGCATCTATCGGCCACCAAAACAAAACTGATCCCAACAAGGAAATGGAAAATTAGTGGCTCGCAGTAGTAGCTTTATCTGACCAAAGGATCAGATTTTCATTGGTAGTCTTACTATATTTTAATAATTAAAATGATGTAGCACCTGGTTTCATATTTAAGAAAAAGAAACAATAAGCCTGCTTTGCAGTTTGCTACCAATCTGATTTCTGACAGAAGCTTCTAAAACACATTGCTTCCATAGCTCCCTCTTTTCCACCCAGTCATTGAAATGAAACAACCTCAACCCATGTGTTTTCTAGCATGCAATTCCTTTACTGAAAATCAGTGTCAGCCTTATTATAGAGCAAAACCATCCTTAAGGAGGTTGCCCCAAGACTAGTGCTTAGAGAGTATAATAGCTTCTAAGACTACAGAAGTAGGTCATCTTCATCCTACAGGCTGGCCATTTTTGGAGGGCTCAGTGTCCCAGAACTGGCAGGCATTTCTGTCTTCGTCTTTCCTGAAATAAGATATGCTCCTTGGACTAAATGCTGCTTTTGAGTGTGAAAAATCCGATGTGCAGGCAGGGGGGAAAACCTCCCAATTAGTTGCTTGGGGGATTTCCTTTTTGAGAATTCTGATAAAAACTGAAATCACCCCCACCTTTCAGGAGAATATGTGAGTGGATACTGAGTACTTCTTCAGATTACTCAAAATATTGTGATATATTCTCAACTTTTTAAACATTCAAAACTGTTGTTTCAAAATATGTTTTAAAATCTTATTTTTGAGAAAATATTCATGCAGTTTTTGTGGGGAAAAATATATTCAAAAAACCATACTGAAAAGCAAATTTAAAAGGGAGCTTTCATGTAGATGTGGAAATAATGCAACATGTCTTAGAGCCTTATCACATGGGAAAAATTGTCAGTCCTATGACAGTTTCACCTCACTTCATGGATGGAGCCCTGCCAAGAGTAGATCTACATTGTCTGATGAGATCCATCAGGTTCTGTCCCTGAAGTAAGGCGAAACTGTCATAAGAAGCAGCAGCGAGACACAGGGAGTTTCTCATGTTGTCATAAAGAAGGGGGTAGCCAACACTCCCCCCCCCAAATGGGATGAGGTAAGGGGTGATGCGGGATGACAGGTTCCCCTCTCACCACACCAGGTTCACCAGGATTCATGGCAAATCTCCCCCGCGCTACCACCAGCAATTTTGACTTCCATAGAATGAGGTCCTTAGCAAATGTACCCTTACAAAAATAACACTGACCAGAAATAGACTGATCCATTTATCAGTGGGTTCATATCCATAACTGCATCATTTTTCTCTGTTCTAAGTTCCACACCCCAAAGGACACCAAGAAATGGATTTGGACATCAAGAGACGTTGTCTCTTTAATTTATCATTTCCCAAAGCCTTCCTTATATATTGGAACCTTATGTTAGCACAGTAACTGTGGCTACTAGGGATCATCACACAGAGAGTTCTAACACTTTTGACATTTGATTTTTCTATTATTATGAATGCTATCTGAAGGAGCTGAAAGTAGCTCTCAATAAGCTTTGATCACCTAAGCATCAATTTCTTACCCAAGCAATTTCATAGATGGAAAATTGCAATTTAACTTAAATTTGGACCGGAATATGAGTTGTGATACTGAAAGTGGGTCATTTTTTATGGGAAAAGCCAATTTTGAGTGCTCAGAATGTGGCAAACACATATTGGCTGGATGATCCCATTGCACCTCTGCTTTCTGTATGTCTTATGAATTATTTTGAAGATCAGTGTCCCTAATGCTAGAGATTTCAGAGCAGTTGCCATTCCTTAAAGCACTAGTTTCCAGACCTTTCTGGTGACTCTGCCAGAAGTACTTTTGTCCTACAATTGTAGTTAGCACAAATGCCATTTACTGCATGCACTGATGGAAGCAGTAGGCCTTCAAAATATGGCGACGTAAATCCCCCAGAAACATGAGGTTGGCTTGAAAAGTCATGATATTTTGAAAGAAATACACAATGAATTCTTTCAGTCTACCTTTTCTTTCCAGATTTTTAAAGAATGTGTTATCACAGGTTAATAGTCTTTTCTCCCCACCCACCTCACCTCTGAGACAAAGTGAAGTGCAGCTCTAGTTTTTAAGTTCAGCAAAAGTCAGGTGTGACTATAGGGATGTTGAATATGAATAGAAAAAAATTGCACCATTTATTAGAATCGACAAGATTCACAGTACTGTATCTCCTTAAGGCCCTCATTGTTTGCCTGTCCATTGTTATACTGATAGAAGAGAGTTCGTATGAAATGATTATCGAGAGGATGAGCTATGAGATGATAGCCTCTCATTTCAAATCTCTGATCAGCCATGAACCTTTGGAGGAGCTTTATTCACGTTCCTACCTATTGCTTCATGCTTTTAAACATCTCTTGCCTGGAAATAACAATGAGGAATGAGCTAGTTATGATCATTGTAAAAGCTTCTGAAATAATGCACATGAGGTTCTTTGAATGCATAGCAAAATGAGATACAAACACTGCAAAGCTAGTATGTACACTCTTTTGAAAGAAAGCTTGTTAGGTTCTTTGGGATTTTCTCTCATCAACTACACTGTGCAGGTAGAATTGGGCTCCATAATAGTATAAACACAATGATTTTATACCAGGTATAAGTCAAGTCCAGGCAACTTCCGTGTTTCAGTTTGACATATATAGGAAGAGTGCTCTAGATCTTACCCATGATTCATCCCTTCAAAGTCATCTTCCCCTCATCCTGTGTTTTGCTGAGGTCCTAAATCCTACGTATGCTTAGCTACAAACTCAGTTACCCATCAAATGCATGGATCTGGGAATTAGTTTACCATATCTATGGGTATGTAATGCAGGGGTCCGTCCCTGGGAACTGGAGGAGACGAGAGGGCCTACTGGGGAGGTTATCCATGTGTCACTCTCATCCTTCCAAGCATTCCATATAAATTTAGTGGTGGGCCAGATCAGAGGGCTCCTCGGCCAAGAACCAAGTTAGTCAATGTCCAGATCAAGACTCATGTTTTGCACCAGCTCCATTTGCAACTGTAACCAAATATCTTCCAACACCTACTTTCCTACATCTGTTAACTTGTACATTTGCCAATTGTATATGTATGTGTGTATGTGTATCAGCTGTAGAATACCTATCTATTGTAAGTTAACACAATTCCAATTATACCATGTCAAATTCTCTATGTGGTTGTGCATTATTCCCAATCCATGGGGCCTTGCCCTATTCAAACAATAACCTTAATATCTAGGAGAGGTAAAGGACACTCCAAAGCCAACTTCCCCACTGACTTGTCTGTTGCATCGATTCACACTGTGATGTAATCCTCTTATTCCTATATATTTCTCCTAGTATCAACAGCAGTAAGTCTCCAAGTACTAAATATGAATGGGAGGATGCTGTTCTGTTTCAATTCCTGTTTGCAGGTTTCACATGGACATTGATTTGGCTGTCAGAGAAACTGAACACTGGAACACTGATCCAGCATAATTTCTCTAAACATGTTAGAATAGTAGTGAAATATATTGCTGAATAAAACATAAACTAGCAACAAAAGGGATTACTGCTAATTACTCATAATAAATTCGCCAGAGTGCTATTTCTAATTGCTGAATATAAAGTCTTATTAGGTATCTCCAGCCTTCCAGCCTTTGTTTTCTGTATGTTGGTAATCATTACAACTGCAAAGAATAAGCAACACTAAACTGGATTGCACCTACACAACACTGAGCTCCCGTAATCAGTTTCAGAATTATTATCCTTTTCTCTAATTCTGCCTACAGGTGCAATAGAGTGAAAAAATATGCCTGCACTGAAGCATATTTATAATAGTACTCAGGCTGGCAGGTGGGTTGTTAAATAAACATTGTTTTCAAAATATTGAACTAGATTAGCATGGATTATAAGGCACACTTTTTCAAAGCCAGGGCAAGAAAACGTAGCAGTTTTGCAAATCACCAATTGATACTTCTGCCTTTCTCTGAATGCACATACTGAAACCAAAGCAAAACACCCCACAAAAAGAAAAAGAAAACTATATAATTGAGTTTCACTTGGAAAGATCAAACATGCAAGCAAAATGATGAAACAGATGCTGTTCATATAATTTTGAAAAAGTAGAATCCTAGTAGAACCCTTGTATTTCATAGCTCAAGTTAATGAGAATTTAACAAAAGTGAGGAGCCAGAAGCAACATTTATTCATGTATGTATTTGGCAAATTTAGATATGAGTCTTCTTGGTTAATTTAAACTATTGTGAATCTCCTGAATCAATAATAATAATAATATAATAATAAAACTTTATTTATACCCCGCTCCATCTCCCCCAGGGGGACTCAGGGAGGCTTACATGAGGCTACGCCAATTAGTACAATAAACACAATATTACACAAAAGCATAACAAAACCAGAAATAAAATACATAAAATGCAAAACCAATATAATAGACAACACAGCAATATAAAATCAAACATTAATCATTGAATGGTGAGCCAACATATTGGTAAATCTCATTCATGTAATGGGTTTGCTCTAGCCTTTCAATACACTTGCATGAACAAGGTGTTGATCCTCTCTCCAGGGATATTGCTTGATGAATTTAGCAAACAGCATTATGACACAAAAGGAGTCTCTGCAAGGAATCTATTGTTTGCTTGCTTGTTTTTTCTCTCTCTTTTCCTCTTACTTCAATGAGCAAACATTATCAAAGTACCTGGCTTCACCTTCTTCGTTGTTCTTAAGCAATGAAATAAACACACAAATGGATGTGGATTCATCATTATGAAGCACCAGTTTTCATGTCATGAGAGAACCATGTTTGCCATATTCCTGTAGATCCATGATGTTTTCCCCAGATATACAAATGTCACGTGAGAAATGTCACATGGTTTTACTGTGCATTGCACAATATATTGTTTTCCCATTATCAGCATAACTTGCTATGAGGCAATAGTGGGGAGGATAACAGTCAGAACATAATAGAACCCCTCCTTTGTTTACAGACTGGCGATGAAAATGGGCTTTATATTGCTTGCTATGAGAGAAGCTAGTGCAGTCATATAACAGTCTGAGGGCAGTTCTACACAGACACAATTATCCCGATTTGAAGCTGGGAAAGTGGCCACAGTATCAGATGACTGTGGATCACAACTGAACACAAGAACCACAGCATCTACAGTGAAACAGCTGGTGGGATATATTGGGAGAGGGGGGTTCTTAACCAATTCACTGAGATGTGCCATTGGATATATCAATATCCATTCAGGATCACCCCAGTTTTAAACTCTGTGTGGGATATATTACTCTGATATGCTGCCATGCATTATCTGTCTTCTTCTAGACTTCTTGATTAACTTTTTTAGCACACTGTTTCTGGCTTGGTGCGCACTGCAGCACACATTGAGAGTATATATTTTGTGAACTCCCTGCTCTTGAACTGGCTTCGAACTACATAATAATGTCTGTGTAGAACTGCCATCTGCATTGGATTATTACTTTGGAAAAGCAGTGTTTGAGTCTTTATTCGATCATGGCAGTCAATGGAGTGACATCAGATGTTGAGGATTCCTCATTGTCAGAAGAGGAAAGGGAGTAGGGAGGTGCTCAGGTCTTAGAGGGAGAGGAAGAAGAATCCGACAATGAGGTTTTGTAGGTGCCTACTTTTGTAGAAAGATGGAGGGAGTCAGAGAACAGGCGGCGGTCAGCTCGATTAGCTGCTAAAAGATTGGTGAGCTAATTGGGTGACGCCCTAAGCCCTCCTGCGTGGGGTATAAATCAGAAGCAGGAGATCTTAGCCTTTCGCTGCTAACAACAATTCTGTTACTGCCGTAATCTACTTTGTGTTAAAGACTTGGTGATCTGTGCCTTCTTATCTGCTGATTTTGCTGGGACTTTGCAAAAGACTTTCATTGGTGTCTGTAGTAAGACTTCCTTGTTTCCTTTTTCAATTGCATTTGCTTATTTTGTTTGCTGGAGTAAAGCATTTTTCTTTTACTTTCAATTTTGCATTAAGGCTGTTTTTTTAAAGAGCAAAACAGGACATCAGACAAGTCACATTCCCTCAGCCCAAGAAGAAAGCAATTGCCAAATTCCATGATAGAGTTCCCATAAATTGGAGTCACTTTGGAGATAAATAACAACAACCGCCTTGAAACCAAATGGTTAAATGGAATTGAGGTATAATAAGGCAACCATAAAGGATATTGGTTGTGCACTTTTAGTTATCATAGAAGCACCAGCCAGTTTTGACCAAAACACTCCAAACTTGGGGCCCTTCCACACAGCCATATAACCCAGAATATCAAAGCAGAAAATCTTACAGCATCTGCTTTGAACTGGGTTATCTGAGTCCACACTGCCATATATTCCTGTTCAAATCAGATAATGTGGGATTTTATTCAGCAGTGTAGAAGGAGCCTTACTGTAGCCAAAGTGAGACTTCCAGAAGTTTGAAATTTGGTGAAAACCCTAAATAATAAAGCAAATGAATGCAGCTTCTGGCAGCCAATACTCCAAGAAAGAAGGCTTCTTCCACCACTACAGGATAATAACAGCCTCCTGCCACTTGGGATATTGGCCCCAGTGAATACAAAGCCGTGTCTGTTAGCTAAAGCTTTATGCACCTACAGAATAGTAAGATTTTAGAAGCTCCGCAGTTTCCTTTGGAAATGTAAAAGCTCATTTTATACAACATTACATTTTTGAAAGAAGAAAGGCAATGTGTGTCTGACTTTGCCAAAGCGAGAACATTATTTTTCAATAAGCCCATTCACAGGCATATTTGTTTTGCCTTATTTAACTACAGGCAGAGATTAGGAAAGTCAGGTAGTTAATGATTTTGCCTAGGTCCGCAGAGCTGCTGATCTATGACCTGGTTTTCATTAGGCTATCATTTAAATTTCAGCCTCATATTCTGAAACTGTCTTTAGCAATTAAATGACACAAAACACAGATTAGGATCAGAAAAAGCATTACTTTGTGGTCTGTTTTGTGGGCAACTGGAGTGCAGCCAGGATACCAAAAGGCCAGGTCCCTCTATAATCCTCTTTCTAATTTATGGCAGGATTAACTGGATGTATAAATGGAGAGTAACAAAAAGATTTTTAAACAAAATACATGCTAGGCATGAAGAAATGGTTAAACTGTGGGATAAAAAAACTGCTATGCTGTCAGTTTAGATATATTCAGTGCTAGAAACAAAATCCATAAAATTGATAGATTAAGGTTAGGGCACATGAAATGTCCCAGAGGAAGGAGTTTCAGAACCGAGCAATTCCTGCTCCCAATAGCCATAACTACTCATCAAAATATTTCAGCTGACTTCAGTTCAGAGAATGACAGCATTGGAATGACTCCTAAAACCATTTAGTCCAATGGCCACTGAAGATGGAAATCCAGAAATTTAATGCAACTAATCATCACAACAAGTTACATGTAATAAATTTCCTTTACAAATATTGAAGGTATACATTAACAAAGGTATAATCAAAATCTCTTAATGGTGGAACTGTACAATTTTTTAAGTTTTCTCTTATTATATGATAGTCAAGGTATATCATATTGTTCACATACTAATTCATGCAGATAATTTATAGCCATATTTGATTAAATAAACAAGCCTGGTAAATTAACTGTGTTTATGTTTTAAAAGTTTTACTCTCACATTCCTTGGAAGGGAATCAGTGTGAATGTGCAATTACCTCAAAAAGAAATCTTTCAGACATTACTCATGGTGGGCTGCTTTTCAATATTATGGGAAAAGATGCATGCTAACTTGCATCTGTCTGTTTGCATGGCTGGGAGCATCTTATCTGCTGTATTATTTTGTTTTATTTCTATAGTGCTCAAACAGCAAATGCCCTAGGGGCAGTTTGAAAACAGAAAAACACAAAAGTCAATAATATGACAACCAAAAGAGCTGATTTCGGATCATAAAGTAAGGAGGGAGGGTTTTTTTAGAAGAAGGCAATAAAACTTAACAATAAAAGTAGGAAAACAAAGACTAAATGCCTGCTGAGAGTAGAGGGTCAGACTAGTATTTAGTTAAAACACCTGAGGAATTTCCCCCAGAAGTGAACAAAGGCCCACTTCTGAGAAGTGTCTCACTGTGGTAGTCACCCAGTGCATCATTATTTTTGAATGCATTGATTTCTTTAAAAAAAAAATCGACATCTGTATTCATAAGGGGAGCTGAATGCAGAAGGAACATCCAGAACAGACTAATGTATAAAGAGCATATATATAATTTAGCTGGAGCAACATCCATTCTTATCCACAATTTATATAGCTTCCTTCAACATTCTTGACATACAGATAAAATATTAATAAGGATATTACAAAAGACCTGTAAGGTAGAACAGTACAATTGTCCCAAGCTGGTTAGACTTGAAATTGCAAGATGGCATTGTTCTTCAGATGTTGGACTGAAGTTTAGAAGAATGAAGTTCTGTCCCGAACATAGTCCATATGATCATCTCTCAAATTCTTGCATCATCCCAAAATGCCCACCTTACCTACTTCACAAGGTTTCGTGAAGATAAAATTGGTAGGAAGATGCCTTCACCTCGCTGGGGCAAGGTGAAATATAAATATAATGAATACTTAAATGGTTTAGTGAAAGCTATCTAATGAGTTTGCAAATGAAATGATATCATGGCTTATGATTCAAACTTTTTGGCACGATTCTTTGTCAGCTAGCATGCTTCCTGTAAGCTTTTCATTTCCTTGATTCATAGATGAAAAAATAAACCTGGGAAAATGGAATCAATTCACCTTTATAGTTGGATTCAAATGTGAAGCCAGGGCTTTCAAAATATGTTTGGCCATATGTTCCCCGATAAAGCATTCTGGAGATAAAACTTACTACTAGCATGAAGATTTAATTATTTAATCACTACTTTATGATTGCATTCTTCCCTCCTTCCCAATGTCAATGAAGATGAATAATAGCTGCTAAATACCAAGTTCTTTCATGTGCTTGAGGTAATTTAAAGTTTCATTTTTTAAAAAAATGTAATGAATGTAATATGCAACATGATGACACATCCATAAAACTTGCCCATTTCTGTTACTGTAGTGCACCTGCTATGTCACCTTCATAGAGAAATTCAAAAAGGCAGAAAGAAATCTCTAGTCTTCAGATTGGTGCCTCAGTGGTGGGAATTTTTTGTCCCCAAATAAACTAAGGAGCATTTTGGGGACTAAGAAAAAATGGCCCTATTTCCATTATAATATGACTCTCCCTAAGTTTTTACTATAGCTCCAATATAAGAAGCAGAATTCAATTATTCTTTTAAAAATTCACGTCTCTACATTTTGCAATTTTTTAAGTGCAGACATAACTCAGGGAAATTCACACAAAAATGTGTGTGAATGGAAGCTCTGGTGGTATAGGAGGCCAACTGAGGTCTTTTATATGAGTGTGGTGGAGGAGACAACTTGGGGTGGGCTTTTTTCTGTTGGGTTGGACCTTCCTGGTCCCAGAGAGTCTTTTGGGGGAGCTTGCTGGATTGGGGCTGTTGTGTCTGTTGAGGTGGAGCAGTTTGTTTGTGTATGTTCAAATGGGAATTGTTTGTGTGCTTGTTGGCATTCTGAGCTAGTGTTTTTCCAGGCTTGTTTTTCTGGGCTTCTGTCCTTTTGACTGAGGCTGATTGTTGAGCTGAATAGGGGCATGCATGTGCTTTGTTTCAATGCCTATTTGAGGCTATTGCATATGTATGGTGAAGAAGTTGCTGCAGCGGTCAGTTGCTACAACTGGAATGTTTGTGATCATGTTGAAGGATGTGAATAACTATACCTGTATCAGGTGCAAGTTAACTGACCTGTTGGAAGAGAATATTCAGTAACTTGAGCTGTGTGTCTATTAGTGAACATGAGGATAGAATGGAGGAACACATAGGGTATGTAGGTGATGAGAGGATCAGTTTCCAAATATAGAAGATAGACATTTGGAGAAAAGTAACACACGGAAGATGCATGCGTGAATTTGGAGCTCCAGAACCAATTTGAAGCTGTCTCCCTTATTGGTGATGACAAGGAATATGAACAGTGTTAGCCCCATGAGAACATGCAAGTGACCTTAGAAACTTCAGCACATGGAATGGCCCCTGCCAATCCCTAGAAGAGGCATATGATGATGGTAGATGTCTCCCTGCTGAGGGAAACACAAGTGGTAGTTCGTAATCCTGATACAATGTCTCAGAAAGTGTGCTGCTTTCCTGAAAAAAAACCAGTGCAACAGAGAGGCTGAGCATCAAGGCCACTGACCATTATCTTTTCCTATTGGTTCAAGTAGAAGGCAATGAGTCTGCAAAGAGTAGTCTTCAGGATATTTTAAGGGATTAGGTGGCTCTGGATGGGAATCTGAAGGACCTGGATAAATAGGTCTTCACATTGTCTCTCCTCCTAATTGAAGAATATAGTCAAAGAAGGGAGACAATAGTGGAAATGAACAACTGGCTCGGTATGTTACTTCTGGGAATGATTTGGCTTCATGCTTCTTGACCATGATCTGCAGTTTTATGGCTTGCATTTTTGGGCAGTTGGCAAGAACATTTTTTGCTAAAAGTCTCACAAGCCTGATCAGAAGGCTTTTAAACTGAGTTATGAGAGGGAAGGAGACAGTATGCTTGAGTGCAAAAGCAAGTGCTGGAGATAATAGCCCAATTGTTATGGAAAGAACTGGACAAACAGTACAAGAACTGAACCGAAGTGGGGGGGGGGCATGGTCTTAGACGTTTCTATGCATATGCAGAGAATAAAAAATTAACTTTAACTCATAACACAGAAACGCAAATTACAATAGGCATCACTGAAATCTGGTGGGATGAGTCTCATGATTGGAATATAGTAAGAGAGAGGTATAATATATTTCAGAGAAACAGGCCTAACAGGAAAGGTGGTGGAGTAACATTATCTGTTAGGATATTTACACCTTTGGAATGAAACCATGCCTTAAATTCTGGAAGGTTGAAAGCATAAGGATAGAAATTAAGGTGGAGGGAAAGGAGAATTATGTCATACACCAAGCCAGACAGAGAAATTGAATGATGCCTTCCAGGAATAGAAGACATCATTCATTCAGAGAGGAGAACTGTAGGTGTGTGTATGTAGATAGATGATAGATAGATAGATAGATAGATAGATAGATAGATAGATAGATAGATAGATGATAGATAGATAGATTTATTTACAGAGGTTCTCAACCTTCCTAATGCTGTGACCCCTTAATACAGTTCCTTATGTTGTGGTGACCCTCAACCATAACATTATTTTTGTTACTTCTTCCATAACTGCAATTTTCTACTGTTATGAATTGTAATGGAAATACCTAATAAGCAAGGTGTATTTTAATTCACTGGACCAAATTTAGCACAAATACCCAATATGCTCAAATTTGAATACTGGCGGGGTTGGGAGAATTGATTTGGAGTTGAAGTTGCTGCGATTTATAGTTAACCTGCAATCAAAGACCATTCTGATCTCTACCAATGATAGAAATGAACCAATCTTGGCACACAGAACTCCCATGACCAACAGAAAATACTGGGTTTGGTGGACATTGACCTTGAGTTTTGGAGTTGTAGTTCACCTACATCCAGACAGCACTGTGGACTCAAACAATGATGGATCTGAACCAAACTTGGCACAAATACTCAATATGCCCAAATGTGAACACTGGTGGAGTTTGGGGAAAATAGATCTTGACATTTGGGAGCTGTAGTTGCTGGGATTTATAGTTCACCTACAATCAGAGCATTCTGAACCCCACCAATGATAGAATTAGACCAAACTTCCCACACAGAACCCCCATGTCCAACAGAAAATACAGTGTTTTTCTGATGGACTTTGTTGACCACTTTGGCACCTCCTCATGACCCGTCAGGAGTTACAACCCCCAGGTTGAGAAGCACTGCCCTAGGGGGAGAGCAGCTTCACATATTGGCAACAATTCAATGCCATAAAAATATAGAATTGATTTAAAAATCTACATTAAAAAACAGAGAATTAAAACACATAAAAACAATTACATCAATTATTAAAATCACACAATCTGATGTCCTAGTCCAGGGCCATTCCAATAGATAGAGAAAATCTCTCTCTCTCTCTCTCTCTCTCTCTCTCTCTATATATATATATATATATATATATATATATATATATATATCAGCATCCAAATTTCGTTGGGTACCCAGATGCATTTTCGGGAGCCTCCCAAAATCGGCTAATGAAAATATCTGTTTTATAGCTAGTCAGCTGAAAGATCCGGTCCATTGGCAGCAATGGTTACTAGAATTCTTTCCTTTATTCCTTTCAAGGGGGCCTGGATTTCAGGAAGGGATTAAGGAAGCACCCTTCCTGGGCTCCTTTTCTTTCTTTCTTTCTTTCTTTCTTTCTTTCTTTCTTCCTTTCAAGGAAGCCTGGGTTTGTGGAATGGGGTTAAGGAAGCACTCTTCATGTGCTCCTTTTCTTTCTTCCTGTCAAGAGAGACTGGGTTTGAGCAATGGGGTTAAGGAAACTCCTAAATAGAAGAGAAGAAGCCGCGCCCAGCAGCCATGTGGGCCATTGTGGGTGAAAAAAACATGGCAGCTGAACCCTTGCCATTATGACTGTCCAGAGAAGCCGGAGAACCTGAAGGAAAACAGCTAAAATGGATCAGTGTACAAGTTTTATACATTCACACACACACAGCTCACTTACAACCTGCCCTCCCCTCCCCCCCCCCCCCCCCCCCACACACACACACATATGGCCAGGACTACAGGTAGGGATTTTCCTTTAAGGCACACTGTTGATGTGATGAACTCCTACAGTTTTACATTGACCACAACACCACTCATTAGTTCTGTTTCCTTTTCCAAAACAAGTAGTGGTACAGATAAATATTTAACTCTGACTTCTCAGTGTTGATGTGTAGTTTGTGCACGCATGAAGACTGCAGTGAAACGCATATTACAACTGTACAACTGAGAAGAGAACTGATTATTCTTAAGTGCTAAAGGCATCAATAATTCATACATGTACTTTTGTAAGATTTAGATCAAGATAAAGTGATTATGACCAATCAAAATAGGTGATTTGTATATTGCTGTCATGATTCATGTGTTGTGAAAGAGGTCTTGTGTGCAGATTATGAACAGAGTTCATATGATTTCCTATAGTGACTTGGATTGTTACTTTAATTTTATATTCATTTAATTTTATCATTTATTCATTTAACTTTTCCATTAATCTAAGATGAGAAGGAAAGTTTGTCCTTCTGAAGGTACCACTTTAGACTGCATTAACAGTGAAGTCTGATCCATGTAGATGGAGATAGAGAACAACAGCCTCTAATGCCTTTCAGCCTCAGCTAGCCTAGTTATTTCTGACTTATGGTGGTACTGAAGTGAAATTATCATGGGGTTTTCTTGGGAGAATTTATGTTGAAGGTTTTCATGACTGGAATCACTGGGTTAGTTGTGAGTTTTCTGGGCTGTATGGCCATGTTCCAGAAGCATTCTCTCCTTAAGATTCGCTTGCATCTATGGCAGGCATCAAAGGTTATGAGGTTTGAGGGAGTTTGTAATTGAAGCTGAGAGATTATGACTTGCCCAGAACCACCCAATTCATGGTTAAGTAGGGACTTGAACTCTGGTGTCATATTCCCATACTTAAACCACTTTATTTATTTGTCGTGTCAGGACAACCAGTCAAATTATATTACATTTCTAACAGAATAAAGCAAACAAACAGATAAAATACAAAATTTGTGAGTTTGGTAGTTGATTAAATGTCCTTTGACCAGTATCTAGCCACTTCGAGTGCTTCTGGTGTTGCTGCAAGAAGGTCCTCCATTGTGCATGTGGCAGGGCTCAGGTTGCATTGCAGCAGGTGGGCAGTGGTTTGCTCCTCTCCACACTCGCATGTCAAGGATTCCACTTTGTAGCTCCATTTCTGAAGGTTGGCTCTGCATCTTGTGGTGCCAGAGCCCAGTCTGTTCAGCACCTTCCAAGTCGCTCAGTCCTCTGTGTGCCCAGGGGGAAGTCTCTCATTTGGTATCAGCCATTGGTTGAGGTTCTGGGTTTGAGCCTGCCACTTTTGGACTCTCGCTTGCTGAGGTGTTCCAGCGAGTATCTCTGTAGATCTTAGAAAACTATTTCTAGATTTAAGTCATTGACATGCTGGCTGATACTCAAACAGGGAATGAGCTGGAGATGTCTCCGCCTTAGTCCTTTCACTATTGGCTGCTACTTCCCGGCGAATGTCAGGTGGTGCAATATCGGCTAAGCAGTGCAATTTCACACTGACCCTCCGTACTTTTATTAAAGTCTTCCTTTCCATTTCAATTGTGAGCTTTCTGATAAGAAATGCATCTTGACAGGGCAGTGATGCCAATTTTGATCTGTAATGGACTACTCTGAATCAGCATTAGCGGTGATTACACTGCCAGCCCAAGAGTCAACTTGGTAGTTGCATGGCGACTACACCAACAGCTCCTTAACCTAGCAGCTGTATGGGCAAGTGGTAGCAAAACTGGTTCACTGCTGTCCACTGGCCACCTCAATCTTGCCCCTCTCTAATTTACCTTAGCCATGCTCTTCAGGCATCAGGCACTCCTCTGTGCCTGGAATCTCTCTTTCCTCTCCCTACCTCCAATCTCCTTGGCATGCTGGGTAGCACCATTCCAGGTGCCAAGGAGTGTTTCCTTCCATTTTGATGCCTAGTGGGCATCAAAAAGGTAAATTCAAGACAGATAAGGTAAGTTCTTTGGCCCAAAGAAATCAGCATGGTGCCTAATCAATGTGAAGCAGCACAGTTGATTGGATGGTCCTGAAGTCACTGGATAATCTGGAGCTGTGAGGAAATGTAGGTCAAGTTTGCATTATGCTAGAACAACTCTGTGCATTGTATAATGACCACAGAGTTGAGCTGGCTCACCTACAGGTCAAATGATATATCAAGACATGCCCATGTTCTCCTCTCATCCACTGTGGCTGACTGAGTTTACATTGCCTAATATAAAAAGGGGAAATGAAACCATTCTTGGAGCTCAGAGTGCATTCTAGCTAGTTGCTAATTCCCCATGGGAAGAATTAGCAGTCTCTTCATTCTCTCTGGACAACATTAAAGAAAAGATATCATGTTCAGAGACCTCCTAATTACTTGGCCTACCCTGCAAGACAGTAGCAGCACAACTTTATCACACCAACAAGATCTTAGCAGCTGGGACAGGTTTTCTTTCATTTCACCTATTTGATAATGATGCCTTTACGAAGAAAAAAATCATTTTTGAAAGTAAGAAATTGTCATGCGAGCAAAAAATGAATAAAAAATATGTTAATACAGACTGTAATTTACATGCATCAGTGTTAGAACAGCCTCTTGAGAAAATGTTTAACAAACATTTCAGACACCGGATATCTCCAACCAAGCATCATCTGATTTTCATAAAACATAATTTTCTAAAAGACTTCACATTATTGTAGACAAATTAACTTTAGGGCCATCAAAGAGTTTTGAATTCTTTAGCATATTTATACCTTGTGTACTTAAACCATTGCCAAAATAATTGAATCTACAAGAATTGTAAACCATTGCAGGACTCTTCTGTAATCTGTGCTGATTAACACTGTAGAATAGCTCTATCTCATTACAAACAACATGCCAGGTAGTAAATTATAGAAGGTAGTAGGATCCGGTTTGTAGAAAGAACTCATGAGCAGAATATTCCATGCACAATGTATATACTTTGATACTTTGAAGATCACTCATGTCATTGGTGGGACACCAATGCAAACAACAACTGTACCACACCGTCTGTATGTTTATAGCTTCTGGGGCCAATTCTTCCAATTTTCTGGAATTGAGATTTAGCTTGATTGGCATCCAGTTGGCAAAGGCACAGATTAGGATTCTGTTGTTGGACACAGCTAGAGCAGACTCATTGAATCAATGCCAATGGTATAAATGATGCTCACAGGTGTACCTCTGATTCATTATTTATTTTGTATTATTATTATTATTATTATTATTATTATTATTATTATTATTATTGCTATTGCTATTACTATTATTATTATACCCTGCTTTATCTCCCCAAAGGGGACTCCAAGTGACTTGGCAGAAGAACATTGGTATCCAATTTAAAATATATAAATATACAAACATTAAAACAGAATTAAACACAACCAATATACAACCAAACGCAACCAATATATTGCATGTGTCCTAATTGAAACAAATAATGAAATCAGATCACAGTCTACTGCTACATGTCACCATACCATCTTGGTAGAAACTGCCAGAGCTTGTATTATGCTAGCTCTGTCTTTGCTTACTTTTCAAGGAAAGAGAAACAACCCCTTTATGCTCCGAATTTAATGTAATGTGTAGTTTAATACAAGAGTGGCTTGTGTTTTAAAACATGCCACAAATGCTTTTAATCAGGTTCTGGTGTTGTAGCTCTGGGAGGATCTAAAAATGATTGGTGGCATTCTGGGCCTTTTTTACCAGGTGAGCTGTTCAGTTGAAGCAAAAGCTGAAACGGATAGACTGGCAGACTCCATTGTGTGTTTGTCCTGCTGTTCTCATCACCCTGCAAATTGTCTCAAACTAATCTTTTATAATTGACATCTTATAAGAAAGTGACTTCATGTAAGGAAGCCATTTGTTGTTATATTTATTGTTATCCTGTTGTTCTGTCTGGGTTGAGACCCAAAGCAGCTTACAACTTTAAAAACAATACAAAGTAAAACCTCCAAAATATAAGTATTAAAATAAAATTAAACATACAGTTATTAAAGCAAGTCAGTTAAAATCACATTAAAATAAATCAGTGAAAACTGTTAAAACAATTGAAACACCATGCAGCATCTATAATAATAATAATAATAATAATAATAATAATAATAATAATAATTTGTATTTATAACCCACCAACATCTCCCCCAACAGGGACTCAGGTGTAGCTTACATGAGGCCAAGCCCAAATAACAAATTACAATAAAATAAAAACCAAAGACACAAATGACAACACAGTGAAAGACATAAAACATATGAATACAATAAGCAATATAAAAATACAATATCCACAATCACAATGACAATGAGTGGGCCGCATGTCCAAGATAAAATACTAAAACTCAGGGTGAGATAAAAGAGGAGCAGATTATTTGTAAGGGAGAGCTCATAAAGAAATGGGGTTGTAAAAAAACAGGCCTTCATACAAGCGGGGGAAGTGTACTCTAGGAACAAAAACATTGAGGGGAGCAATAGTGTATGGTGGTGTGGCTACTCTCCAAAGACGCAAAGGAAAAGCCAGGTTTTGAGATCCTTCTTGAAGGTTTCTAAGGTGGGAGCTTTCCTAATCTCTCCGGGCAATGAGTTCCAGAGTTGGGGGCCACAGAGGAGAAAGCTCTTTCCCTTGTACCCACAAAATGAGCCTGTGAAACTGGCAGGGGCGAAAGGAGGGCCTCCCCCAAAGATCGAAGAGCTCGGGCTGGTTCATGGAGAGAGATATGGTCCCAAACCATTTAGGGCATCTGCTGGCTCGTTCAATTCCCCTGGCCCCGGATGGATGTTTGTGGCCTGGCAAACATTGGAAAATTAGGGAAACGTCATGGCTAGCCGATCATCAGAACTTGCAGCAACAATTCTGTATCTGTATCCATGTATTTGTCACTTTGCCCATTGGATTCTCTCTTTTCAGTCCCTTCAGAATTTGTCAGAAGGCACAATATACTAGGCTTTTTCATGGATCCATTTTGGACATTTGCCTTCAGCTTGTTCAGCTTGTTTGGAAGCCCATAACAGCATGGCCTCTGCCGCCATTTTTTTTACCAGCTGCAACAGAACAGTGACTGTCAAAAACCAGCTGCTTTCAGTTTATTTCCTTTACATCTTGAGTGTGGGGAAGGAGGCAGTCGTTAGAAGGAAAAGGATCCCAGGAAATGAGATTTCGTAAGACCTTTCTTTAAATCCAGATCTCCTCAAAAGACAGAAGGGAAAGGATCCCAGGAAATGAGGTTTCTTAGGCCCTTCCTTTAAACCCAGGTCTCCTCTATATACAGAAGGGAAAGGATCACAAAAACAATTGTATCTTAACTCTGATGCATTTAATCCAGGTCTTACTGAAGGATATAAGGACAAATGATGCCGAAAATGATGGGAAGGGGAGCCTGGGAAGTCCCCCACTCCCCCTCCATTGCCACTAATGGGCCAGATAGAAAATGAATTTTTCAGCTTCCCAGGTCGAAAACAGATTTCTGTCCTCCCGAATTCAGGAGGCTTTCAAAAAAAGGATCAGGATCCCCACTGAAATCCGGGACACCAAAATGGATCACAGTTTACCCAGATTGCACAAGCCTATTCTACACAAGAGTCAACTATAATTTTCACCATCCTCAACCAAGATCCTCAGAGCCAAAAACATTGCAGCCTTTTCTACATAGAGGCATTTCTGTACCCTCTTCCCCCAACATGTTGGTGAACTTCTTCCACCGCTATGAATTTTTAAAAAATGGAAAATAGAAAAACTCATATCTTGGAATCCTCTGTAGATGACTTTACATTTCTCCAAGTATTCATTCTTCAAATTGAGTCTAAAAACCTTTCCAGAAGATTCTAAAATAGCCCCGAGAATGGTTAAGATTCATAATTAAGTGTTCTCCTGAATTTTAACACCAGACTTGGGAAATATTTGCAAACATGCCTTCATTTCCTATTAAATTAGAACCCTAAAGAGCTCCATTAGTGGTCCTAAGCTGTGGCATGTTGCCTGTTTGTTGATTCCAGTGGGACTCTTCATTTGTGAAATAGCTGTTGGATTGGACTCAGCCTGGTTAGTTTTCATCTGAAATATTTCTTGCTCAGTAAGACTGCTTTTCCTTGGCAATATCTTTTTTTAAAAAGAAAGGTTTGTTGCAGTGCTGTGAAATGGCTGAGATCATCTGGGACTCCTAAAGACATTGCTTAGGAGACTCCTCCATTGGTGTTTATCACTTCCAATTCAGGTTAGTAATGGATTGTGCACTGAACCATCCCCATAAGACCATACTTGATTAAATCATGGCCACACGCCATGTGCCAGATATCTGTGTGAAGCAAGAGAGAAGTCAAGCTAGACATTTCTAGTCCATTTGCTCCCCCCATGCCTTCAAGAGGAGCAAAGAGTTCACTGATTTAACAGCATGTTCCAAATCTTGAATTCTGAATAGCAACTCATGGTGCTTAGTTTTGAAATGTTCCTTTCTCCCAATACCCAACATCCTATAAAAGTTGGAGGATTCTGGAAGCTGTAGTCCACAATGAACTCTTTTTGTTGTTGTTGTTGTTGTTGTTGTTGTTCTTGTTGTGTCAGGAGTGACCTGAGAAACTGCAAGTCACTTCTGGTGTGAGAGAATTGGCTGTCTGCAAGGACGTTGCCCAGGGGACGCCCGGATGATTTGATGTTTTATCATCCTTGTGGGAGGCTTCTCTCATGTCCCCGCATGAGGAGCTGGATCTGATAGAGGGAGCTCATCCGTGCGCTCCCCGGATTCGAACCTGCGACCTGTCAGTCTTCAGTCCTGCCAGCACAGGGGTTTAACCCACTGCGCCACTGGGGGTAGAAGGAACTCTGAATGCTGTATGACAGCACCAAGAAGTCTACAAGTGGTTGCTGGACTCTGATTCCCATCAGCCTTGTGGCTAGGTGTATTGTGAAAATTGAAGTCATGCAACATCCTACAGATCACAGGTTCCTCACTTCTGTTATTGGCCAGAAGTATAAAGCACATATGGCTTTGGAAAGAAAGAATTCATATGGATGAAGGCAATTTATTTTGCCATTCAGCTATTCGCCTCATGTACCGAGTCAAATCTCTGCTGCCACTTGTAACCAGTGTCATCTCTCCAATCTCCTAAGTAGATTTCAAATTTCACTGGCATAACTTCCAGAAAGGCTTTAACTGGCAAGGGGAATTTGACCTGGGATCTTCTGTATGCAAAGCCTAGGGTTTAGCACTGAGCTATTGAGCCCACCTCCTCTCTCCACCGATCAAGCATCTTTGATCAGCTGCTACACACTGCTTCTTCTTCTTTAAGCAGCACTCCTTTGTGATGTCTCTGACACTGGTGCCACTTGCAAGGAAAAAAATAATACTATAGTCTGTCCTCCAAGCAAACTGCTGCTTCTGAGATTGTTGCATATTATACAACGGAATCTGTCTATACATTATTTTTTCCCTCCTACAGTATCCACCTCACACACCCCTCCACCCCCGGCTGTACATTTTTTAATTCCTGGCTTATGAAGGGCCAGAAATTTGAAATTTGGGTTCATGTGGCAGCTTCTGTTTTTCAGCACAGCAACAAATCCATTATGTAGTTCAGGAAAGTTCTATTCATCATAAGGCAAAAAGAGTGATGAGAGGCCCACATGACTACAGGCAATCCCTGGGTTACAAATAAAATAAGTTATGTAGGTTTGCTCTTAAACCGAATTCGTATTAAGTCATAACAGGTACATTTTAAGTGTATTTTTAAGCTTTGGATAGCATGGGGAAGGGTTAACACCCCTCTAACAGTAGTTTTGCTGTATGTGCCTAAGTTCAGACGACTTCCTCTCACTTTCCGTCCCTGTAACAATTGGATTTTGAAGAATATTTTCCTATTATCTACTCTGGAAACATGGGAGCTGTAAGGTCAGTGTAAGAATTTGCCCCTCTCTATTCTTCTGTCAAAGTTTTTTCTATGATCAGGGTCAGTTCATTAGATTCTAGACATATTTGACGTCAGCTTTTGTAAGCAATTATCTTTGATTTTCAATTATTTTAGTTTCCCTAGATTATGTAGATCCCATGTGATATTAAAGATAAGTGTTTGGTTCTTTCTTTAAGAATTGTTTCTCTCTTATTCTACATTTCAAAGAACATTAAAATCAACCTGGTTATGAAAACCCCACGTTTCTTCAGTTTTCTTTTCAGTTATTCTGATTAAGAATATAGGGTTCAACACTTGTTTCCATTGTTTTAAAACTAGTTAAAATGTGGAGGGACAAGGGTTGTTGTCAAAATGGGGGAAAAAAAACCCAAACCTTTGAAACTATTGAAACAGGTTGCATAATAAGAAATGTGCAAACACTTTTATTAATAAAAACAGCATGGGCCAATTGTCACTTGATGTATAGGAATGTGTACTTTACCACATTAAATAGCATTCTTATCATTAAATAGCATTCTCATCATGGCAAGCTAATGCAAACATTGATTATATGTATAAATCAGCATCAATACATTGTAATTAGTATGAACAACATTCTTCTAAAAGGCTAGGATAATGTAGCAATTAACAAACATTCCTAAGATTTCATCACAGGATTCAACATTTAGTAACAATCTGATATAGTGAGAAGATGCCATGTTAGAATGGTCTTTGGTAGATATACATGTTAAGTGTATATCTACCAGACCTAAGATCCAGTTAGGAATGCAGTCTAAATTATTTATTGCAAGAAACTCCTCATTTTCGGTAATATAGTAATATTGGGGGGGGGGGGGGGGGGAGAGAGATGTAGTCTCTGAGGTGTTAAATTGTGGGTTGGCTCAATTCTCCAGCTGATGATGTAAACAACAAAAGTGCATTCACGTTCTGCCATACAGTAACACACAATCAAAGTACTCCTGACAGGTAACCATCTCTGCTTAACGATCTCCAGAGAATGAGACCTCACCACACTCCGGGGCAGTATAGCCCACAACAAGCAGCTCTACCAACAGGAAGGTTTTCCTAAGTTTTAGATGAAATCCCTTTTCTTGCAGTTTGAATCCAATGCTTCTAGCCTACTCGAGCTCCTCCTAGTTAATTTGCATACTATTACAACAACTTGTTATTTTCGTATTGCTTGATTGATTTTAAAATATGATTTCTTCCCTCTCTTACTTTTTTATGTTTTTTCTGTCTCAGGAGGCAAGGGGGCAATTCATCTAAAAGTTAGGGGAAATTGTTTAAAGTTTGAGGAGAGAGCTCTTCAAATGTCTCTAAAGGCATTTTTAGCTTCCCAAAAATAACACCAAAAAAGTATCAAGCAAGTATTCGGTTGTTGTTGTTTTTTTCATTTCAGAATACAATAAGATTACAATCACTACAGTTTTGGCCTCATTCTCTACAAATTGTTATACAGAACAGGTAACGTCCTAACATGTTACTCCAAGCTGTAGTAAACACATTGAATTCAGTTGCAACCCAGTTTAGTAAAATTTCCAGTATTCAACCTATCTCTGATGCTTGGCATACTTTCCAATGTTAGGGCCTTTTCATTGGTAGCCTCTGTCCTGTAGCATTCCCTTCCAAGAGAGACAGAGCTGGCTCTGTATGTTGCTATTTTTAAGAATGCTTTGAAAATGTCCTTTTCTGCTTTGGCTTTTAATTGAAACCTGGTTATTATATGTGCTTTTTACATTTTATGATACAAGACAGAACACTATACTTGGTAGCAATGTTGAAGCACACACACCTGAGTACTCTTCACTAACAGAATGTTTTAGGAGATGTCCTATGGATAGACAAAATGAGAACCAGTGACTTTACCATCTGTTAATTATGATGCTATAATGAAAGGTTATACGTTTATCAAAAACTCAAAGCTTTTCATCACAGTATCATTATGTTACTGTTTTCACACTTCTGAGTCTTTTGAACATTTAACACATTAGATACTAAGTTATGTGTCTCCTGTATTCTTCTGTGTCATATACTCTCACCTTGTTAACTAGGTTCACCCTGACATGTATTAATGGTGTCATCTTGTTTATCTGGCTGTCAGTCTCAGCTGAGCATAGCAAAAGGAAATAGAAGTGACAGAAGCATGTACATGATCATGGGGTGAACAGAACATGAGCAGAAACAAGTAGACAGGGAAACTCCTATTAGTGGAAAGCATTGGCTGCCAGTTCTTACTTTGTTAACTGCCCCCTTTTCAACTAACCTTTTTCACAGTGTGTGGATCTGTAGAAAAGCACAAACTATGCCTCGAGGAGATGCTAGCTCACCCTACCTACAAAATATGTTTAGACCATGAAGGCACACACACACAAACATCACCTCCACAAACTCAAGTGGAAACAGAAATCTTGTTCCTCCAGATAGCTAATTCAGATGTCACCTATGTGCCCTTCCACACAGCCCTATATCCCAGAATATCAATGCAGGAAATCCCACATTATCTGAGGATGGATTCAGATAACCTAGTTCAAAGCAGATATTGTGGGATTTACTGCCTTGATATTCTGGGATATAGGGCTGTGTGGAAGGGCCCTCAGTTACATTTAAATGCTGTTACCTTTGAGAGTTATTACAGTTGTTCAGAAATTCAGGACTAAAAAAGATCCATTTAGTAATGGCTATTATTGTACATGAGTAATATCTTGTGGAAAGAATTAGAGAGAGAAACTGTTTTTAGAATCAGACTCCCAGAAACCTGGTTAGAATCCCTCAGTTAAACTAGATGGATTTTGGAAATTTTAAGCTCCAAAAAGGAGGGCTGTGGAGGTCAGTTTCATCTACATTGTTGCATCTTCTGTGATCTCTACATCACCAAACATTTGTAAACTATTTGTGAGCTGGAAGCTCATTTGAAAAGAATTGAGCTAAAAGTAACAGCCTACATATTCAACATGCTCACATGTACATGCACAATGTGTGTGGGGGTGGGGGAGGGGTGGCAGGGATGCAACATGACCCCCCCCCCCACACACACACACACACAGTGTTAGCTTACTCAGAGTTATGATGACTAAAGATGGCTAAAGTGAGGTGGAGGAGAATAATTTGTGGCTCACAGGATCTTCCTGAATACCAACTCCCATCATGCCTAGTCAGCACAGGCAGCTGTGAGGGATGTTGCCAAAGTTGTCCAACTTTTTGAGATGTAAAAGTCGGCTACCTGGGAAGATAGCAGTCAGTTCACTACAGAAGTAATAACTAATAAACTACAGGTTTATAAACTACTCATTAGATGCTGAACCCAGAGAATGTTTAAAGCATTGATCATACAGTTCAACTCATCATTTGAAAGAGAAGACTATAGTTAGTTGAAAGTGATATTTTAAAAATATATGTGTTGAAGATGTCTTAGTAGAAGGTATTGTCACTTTGGACACTTGATGTAGAGGATTTTAATAGAGCCTCAGGACCATGCTAAAGCAGCTTTAAAAGAAAATTAATTAACTAATTACACTGTATTGTGAGTGTTTGGGGATGCGGCTTGGAATGTGTGATCATACTAAAAGCATTTTTCTCACAATTTTCTCCTTACACTAAACTAAAGCTATCAGTTATTTGGAATGGAATATGTGAAGCAAAGTACTATATAATTGGGTATGTACATCCTAGGCCATCTTCTTGCAAGGATCAGAGATGAGATAGGCTTATTTACAACTTTGCTTAGTCTTATTGTCATTCTTCTTATTGAACGCAGGTAGCTCTGGCCTCCGAAACCTGAACTAGACACTTGATGCAAGACAAGAGCAAAAATAATACATGTGTACTCCACAGAAAATGGCACTGGTCTCATACTAACTCAAAGTCTCATAAAAATAAAGCCCTTTCAACTGCTACTATCAGACTCTGGCCACATTCAGTTATTTCCTACAGTAAGGAAATAGATAAGACTGCTATCTCCATTTTTCCTCTGTTGTCACTCCCATAACAGAGAGCAACAGTCTAAAGAAGCCTTTAGAAGATTGAGATTAGTGCCTTCACTTCATTGCATGCCTGTTTTAAGTATGTAACCCTACACACACAAAAAAGGTTTGGACCTTTCCCCTCAAATCCCTTGTTCTTTTTAAGACTCTTTCTATTTAGCAATGGAAGTTGGTGGATTCCAGCTCAGTAGAATGGTATATCAACTCCAGGTTGTAGCCTAAACTCCATAGTGCTACACCTATTTGGAGAATAGGACTCAGTACCTTGGTACAACTTTTGAAATTTAGATTGCCACCTCACTGATATTGGGCCACCATCACCCACTGCCTTTTAACTCAGCACCTGCATTAGAGTCCTATTCCCAACTTTATGTGTCCAGATACCTGTCTGATAAATATCTCTCCTGCTGCTCTTAGGTCAGAATCCATCTTGTTTCCAGCAACAGACACTTTATCTTTCAATAATTACTGCTCACATCCTAACTCTTGACAAGAGCAACAGTTCTTGCACATCTATGGACCACATGCATATTTTTTAAAGAACATGAGTGGACAATGTATGAGCCTGATATTCTTAGACTGCGACGCCTATCTGCCCTGCCTAGAATATACAGAAGCGAAGGTCAGTAAGAATAATTCAGCAACCTCCCTGATCTCACTGTACTATATCTGATAAGTGCAGAATAATCTTTCCTGGAAAATAACTAAAATGGTTCCATCGAGTTTATATATTTTCCCAAGCACAGCATCCTAAGAAAAAAAATGGCAACAGAGCTTTCAGAGGATTTCTCAACCCTACCTTCTCTTATAGTAAAAGGTGGATGTTATCATTCCCTTCTCCCCTTTTGGTGGTATCAAAGGGTATTTCTCTTCTTTGGATCCTTGTTTCTCTCCTCCCAGTTCCTTAAACCACTGTGAAAAATAAGCCATTCACCTAACACATTCTGGCCTAGACTTCTGCATGCTCCCCCGCAGTTCTACCACTGTGATTTCATCACATCTTTTAAAATAAGCAGGTCCTTTTATAATCAGTACTGCAGGGTGGAGGGTGGAGGGAGAGAAAGAGAGGGGGAGATTGGCTGACTGGCTGCTCTAGGAAATTACTGGAGGAAAATTTAATCTATCTCACACTTTGTTTTAAACTAAAATTTAACCGTGGTTAAGCATTGTACTGATGGAGGATGTCATCTGTATAGAATTACCTGTGAAACAATCACCTCATTGGAGTACTTTTGTCAAGTGGAATGTGATCACAGAGGTGCATTATTCAAATTTCTATTTAGGTATCCAGCCAAGCTTACCCCGTTATGTCAAAGACACTTACTGTTCCTAGATTATTGCACAAAATCCCCGCTGCTGCTGCCACCATGTTACTGTTTCCAATTATTATTAAATTTATTTCATATTTGTAAAAAATGATAGGATTCAAGGTTTTGTAAACACATAAAGGAGGTCCATGCAGCCACCCATTCAAGCACTGTTCAGAACTGCTTAGCTTCAGAGGAGCTGCAGTACTGATTCTCAGGTAGTCAGTCACTTTCCATGACAATCCTGTTGAGCTTTATGGTTATCCCAGATTAACTATTGAACTTTCCTGAGATTATAGACCTAATAACATTACCTTAACTCCCTATCCTATGACACTTCCTTCACGCAGCCAGCATGGAGACTGCCTTTGTTCAGGTTAGGAATCATGGAGATCATGTGGGATGTCAGAAACAGTAGCTTTCCAGCATGTAATGGACAAGCGAGTGGTGCGGAGGATGTGGGGCCCAGATGACAGATTCATGCCACTGTCCCGTGATTTGCCCTGCTGCCCTACAGGTCCTCCACATCAAGGACCTCAATGAGATGAGGTCACTCATCAGGGGTACCTACAGAATTCAGTCTTGATATTTTCTGGCATGACTTTACCTCTGCCACATCCCAAGTATTATTTATTGCACTGGAGAGAAGCAATGCCCTCTCCTTCTATCTCGCTCCGCCCCAAAGTGTCAAAGTTATTGATCTGGAAAACTGAGACTTTCTCTGGAGCAAGTCCCCACTGCCCAAAAGAACTGAGGGCAATGACACCATGAGTGTCACATTGGATTTGAAAGTAATTGTAATCTCCTTGACTGTGTGGGATGGAATTTCATCGTGTTTCATTGTTTAATCCACTTTTCAAAATCAATAAAATCCAAACTCCCTAGTTTATCAGAATAGTTGGAGAAGCTGAAAATCCTGAGATTGGTTTGAGCATCACGCTGGATTTAGAAACCATATTGGGGGTGGGGGTTATACATACTCCCCAAAATCTATGAATTTCCACCTCACTGAAAAATTATTGTGGAGGATAGGAAAAACTTGAATTTTTTTGTATGTTTATGAATACACAAGGAAGAAAAATAGACATATTTATTCATCTAGCTTGGCCATTTAGTACCTAGCCTCAATTTTTTTTGTACTAGACATATTTATGATACCAAGTTTGGGCTACCTTTCCTGACAGATTTTCATATCAGCTGAAAATTGTTTAAGAATAAATATTTAAATGTAGATTTCAGTTTTGTGTGCACATGTGTGGGTTTTAAGTAATTGTTCAATGCAGAAATGGGCCCAAATGAATTCATAGGTGAACAAATTCAGATGTGATATGGCTAGGAATGATTCATCTTTCTCTAGATTACATAATATTGGTAGATGCAAACCAGTTATGTTCAAGGGATGCATGTCTGTCATTAATGATTTTCCAACTGAAGAACTTAAAATAAGCTTCCACTGACCTAGCCTCCACCAAACACTAGGGATTTTCTAGGACTTCATGTGAAAGCCATGGCAGTCTTAAGAATAGAAGAAGCAGAGGGCCGAGTTGCAACCAAAATCTCACATTATATGGTCAGTGTAGACTCATATAATGCAGTTCAATGCAGTTAAACTGCATTATATGTATGATTCTACACTGACTGTTATATGTCAGTGTTGATGGGGCCACAGTTGTGGCATTACCTGGTGAAGACAAGACAATGGCATTCACACAATAACAGACACATCTACGAGTATATATGTGTTTATTGGGAGGCAATAGAGGGTTTCAAGAATTTCAAGATATAAATGATCAGTGACTTCAATAAGATGTATGACACAGTTATTTTCCAAACTATACATCTTGAGAAGCAGCTTGCCATACGTTTACAGTTATCTGTGGCTACATTATCTGGATTGCCTCTCTTTAAGGATTTTCAATTTTATTTTTATGGTGATAGTATATATTTTGGTCTGAGCAATCCATAGTATGGCTTTAAAAAATCTAAATAAAACTACAAAGTTTAATTCAAGTAGCAATAAATAGTAATCTCCTTATATATAAAATATAGTGTGATTTAGTCACCAGGAACAACTAATTTAATAAACACTTAACTCTTCCTATAAAATTCAGTATGCAAAGTAGTTGAGCATTTAGTGTCTTTTTTTATTTAAAAAAATGAAAAGCTTTAATTTGGGCCTATTAGTCTAGAAAGAAAGCTATTTCATACATTTTTTTCACAGATACCATTTCTGGCAGAAGGTGAAGTGAAACTCCCAGAATCCATCAACAATCACAGACACTGGCTTGGGGATTCTGAGATTTCTACTCTATCAAAGTTTTTTTCCTCCTTCTTCACCCCACCCCAAATTACATTTACTTTCCTGCCTTCCTGAGTTAGATGACATTGTCATCAGCACATTGGAGTTCTATAACATATGGTTTCGGCTTTCAGTCTGCTGAAGTCAAATAACTTGCCATCTGTCCGATAGATGATTTCCACTCCGGTGGGAAGCTTCCCATCAACAAGATGAAGTATCATAGTGATGAAGATGGAAAGTAAGATTGGGGCAATAACACATCCCTGTTTGACACCTGATTCCACCTTAAATGGGTCACTTTGGGAGCCACTGCTGTCCAAGACTGT
The DNA here is from genome assembly GCF_037176765.1 of Anolis sagrei. Classification (NCBI taxonomy): domain Eukaryota; kingdom Metazoa; phylum Chordata; class Lepidosauria; order Squamata; family Anolidae; genus Anolis; species Anolis sagrei. The sequence goes on from NC_090023.1 coordinate 125,974,728, forward strand.
TGCCATCATGTCAGCATGGAGGAGCCACAGGATGTTCACAAATTTGTCAGGGCACCCGGTTTTTTGGAGGATGGCCCAGAGTGCACTGTGGGAGAACATGCAGGTCAACAATAGAGCTCCACAGTCACCTACATACCCACCACCAGGACACCAAACTTGGAGGACAATCCTACTCAGACAACGAGGGATTGCCTAAGTAAGTACTGTGTTAGGTATTGTAGGGTGCCCTGGACTGCCTTGGCAGTCCTCAGGTGATGAACAAGATACGTTCTGTAGGTTTGTTCTTTAGTTGAATTTGTTTGTAAGTCAGAACAGGTACATTTTTAAGTGTAACTTCAGACGTGTGTGTATATATATATATACATGCTTTGGATAGCATAGGGAATGGATAACACCCCTGTGGTGTTTGTTTTGTTGTCTGTGTCCCTATTCAGAAGATTTCACCTCACTTTCTGGGCCTGTAATAACTGGATTTTGAAAAAAAATATCTTGTTATGGAAACAAGGAATAGGTGATAAAGCTTCAGTGGAGAGACTCTTTCTCTATGATAACTCTTTCAGGAGTGAATTTCCCTTCCTAGGAGTAGATTTCTTTCACTTCCTGTTTTCTCGCCTCCATTGTAAGTCATTTGTAAGTTGGATGTTTGTAACCCAGGGACCTCCTGTACATGGAAAGAGCAAGAGCATGTGTTTCCAAAGGCATATGGCCCCTGTAAGCATCTCCTAATCCAAAAACAAAGAGGTTCAATCTCATTTGGAGAAAGGATAGAAAAACTTGGCATGACTTTGTAACCATTTATTTCCCAGTTGAAAATCTTACCATTGGAAGAACCTGTTGAAAAGAATCATAGCTCAGTGAGATTTTTTGCCCACTTTTCTCTTGGCATTTGATTGTCCCAGTGTTGCAGAGGAGTTTTTCCTCATAGAAAATAAACACTCAGATAGCAGGTTTTACAGGCTAAACTCCATGTATCTTTTTCTCCACGGAATAACTGCATAACACTTTGGGATGTTAGAATACAGAGAATGAACTATAGGGGAATATTTATTTTTTCCACAGTGGAGAGAAACCTTCTGCAATTATTTGTCTTTGCATGTGAAGACAACATAGTTGAGGATTATTATCCCTAGCCTAAATCCCCCAGAAGGGTAGAATTCAAAGTTGTACCCATGTTAGTTTGGAATATAAGTTTGAAAAGGAATCTTGTAGCAACTTAAAAACTACATGAACAAATGGCGTTGGGAGCATAACATTTAATTGATATAGGATGCTTCTACACTCAGTGCATCAGTGTGGCACCAACAACAATTCTTTATTGATTAGTCAATTTTGACCATATCAAAACACGCAAAACATACAAAACATACACACTTGCTCATACATACAGTAAAACCATATATGAATACAAGGCATCCCGGCTTACTGGCGTGTCAACCCACTCCTAAATGATTGTGCAACTACAAGATTTAAAAAAAAAGATTAAAAATTGATTAATTCCTTAAAGTAGGGTTTGGGCAGGGGCGCGGGCAGGTAAAACTAGTGGCATGTCCATATTAAGTTTTTAAGTTTGAGTTTTGTTGATGGCAGAAAGGTCACCTCTCTCTGCTTCCATCTTCTCACGGATGGCCAGTGCTTTTTGCGTAAAAAGGGTCAATTTTAAAATAGAGTTTTTATCTGAACCCTGTAGGAGGATGTGCAATTTCTCCTTATTCTCTAAATAAGTATGATTCTCCAGCAGAGGCTCTAGGTAGTAAGACTGGATCCTATTGTAGTAGGGACATTTTAAGAAAAAATGTTCTGAGTCCTCCACTTCTGCATCTACCTCACGACACCCACAGGTTCTCCTCGTGTAGGGAATATTCTGATGTCGTCCCAACTTGGACTTAATGTCGAGCTGCTCAAATCTACCCCGGGTAAAAAGTTTTCTAATATATAGTGGAAGTATAAAAGAGAGGTAAGGTTCCATGCCCACGTTACATTTAAATTTGGCCAGGTATGGAGTGGCTCTAGCTTGCGCTATGATCGTTAGATCATTTTGTGCAGCAATGTTGAGAGCTCTTTGATATACAATTGAGCATACATTTGCCCCAAAATTTATTAACTCGTGGGGGACAAAACCTAACTTACTGACTGTGACCAAATCTGCTAAGCCAAGATGACCACTCTTTGTGGTTTTCTTGTTCAAGAAGGCATATGGCTGGAAGTCTGTGTGGTTGCATTTGTCTTATTTTGTACCACCAATTGATCTGCCTCTTCAGGATTACAGTGGAAATTGGGGGTACTCCCATCTCTGCTCTCACTGCAGCTGACAGGGATGATCTCTCCACACCTAAGCCAATTTTCAGGTGGCGCAGTTGGAATCTCTATACCAATAAAGGGTCTTGCTCAGGCCATATTTCAGCTCCATACAAAGCAATGAGGAACACCTTTGCCTTAAGAACCTTCAGAAAGGGGCGCAAGGAACCCGGGTAATTGTGGTTGCATAATTTATGAATTGCCAGCGCAGCATTATCAAGTGTGGCACCATTTTAATTGCCATAGCTCAAGACAATGGAAATCATGAAAGTCATAGCTTACAAGGAACCTCATCACATTGAGGAGGGATTCGACACAAATCTTGGTGAATCTGGTGGAGCGTGGTGGGGGGTACCCACCATCCTGCACTCCGCATCACCTGCCTTGCCCCTCACCTTATCCCACATAGTAAAGCATTGCAGTCTGGCTTATACCGTTGTTTCCTATACAACATGGGGCCTGCATTGTCTCTTATGACACTTTTAAAAAATATTATTTTATTTTATTAGACTAGACATACATTTCTAAGTGCTTGTTGCATACAGTGCAGTATTTTCCATCTATTAGTATTCCATAATCATTTCTCACACAATAACTTTTCTTTAAGGGATCACAGTCTTCTATTTGAATAGTACATATAAAAGTATCATAGGCTCTACATTAGTATCCACTTCCTCCTTATCTACAGTCTCATAGGATCCCCTATGTAGGTTTTTAGTTTAATTTTACTTTGAGATGTCGAATCACTGGTTTCCATTCATTAACAAAGTTCTGTAATAGTTCTCCTATTAAGGGTACAGTTATTTTATCCATTATTAGTAAATCTAAGCCCATCTAACCATTAAATCTTTTACTACTTCCTCTTCTGTGTGCGAAATCAGTAGATCTTTGTGTGTGTGTATATATGTGTGTGTGTGCATTATAAGTCCTTTTGGTTTCTGAAACATCGCCACATCAAACCATGTTTTCATAGCCTGGAATCCCAAAGTCTTAGAACTTTGGGATTCCAGTTATTTAAGGTCCGTTTGGTTCAATTCTTCTAGGGGTTTCATTTCTTATTATACTTTGAGGTGCAGAGCCCCACTGGAAGTAGACCAACATTGTGTGATGGGAGCCGTTGGGCTCCATGCATCAAATGAAGTCAAGGGATAGGCAATTTTTTCCCATCTCATAAGGTTGTATGTCTTTAGCTTTCTCTCTCAAAAAACTACAAACCCCAAGATTCCACCCCCAGTGGTGAAGTAGTGTCACACTGGATTAATACTACCTCTACAGCCACTGAGGAATACTCGTGTGAACCATACACAAGGCTGTTCTTGCACTGGATATGCTGAATTGGTCCCAGATTATGGGTCAGTGTAGATTTGCCTCAATTTATAAAAGCATATGCTACCAACTTGTTTCTCTCAACTAGTCTCTAAGGTACTACTTAAATCCTACAGGCAAAAATCCACAATTCTGTCTCTCTTATGGGACATTTCTATCACTGACAGATACAAAAGCATAGCTGAGTGAATTTTTCCATAGATAGAATGGAGAATACTCTGGAGCTGCATGATTCAAAGCTCTTCTATTTCTTAGATACGTCCTTGACATGGATGGAAATTTAGGCCAACCCTACAGCTGGTTCCACTGTGCAAACAAATAAATAAAAAACCCAGAAAGATCCTAAACAGGAAATAAAGAGGACAAATACCAAGAAATTGTAGCACAAGTGGTTGTACTTTTGCAGTGGTCATATAAATACAGACTAGAGATTACTATTCAATACATATACACACAGTCCACTTACTTCGGGCAAGGTAGGTGGGAAGCTAATGAACTCTTGAGTATAAAGCCTTGATGCTTATTTCACAGTGGTTGTTGATCTGTGGAATTTGTTGCATCTATGTTGTTTTCTATGCTTTAAAACTCCGTGCAATGTGGAAAAAATACCTTAAAATGGATTTCACTCTGTAATAGTCAGTTACTCTATAGTTCCTTTAATCACCAACAGCTCAAAAGGCTTTGTTATGTCCATTCATTTTTTCTGTGGTTGCATTTTGGGCCAGAACTTCAGTTGTTTTATGTTTCTTTTTAAATTTTCTCAGGCATCCAAATCCAGAAGGTTCAAGCCCTTAGAAAATGCTATTAATTATGCCTAATGGCTGACTAAACAAGATGTTATCATTAGACATCACTTTATTCACTTGATTCATCTCTAACTTTCTTCTAACCCCTTCTACTTTTTAGTCCTCTTTCCACATATGATGAAGGTGGCTGTCTGTTGTTTGTGAAAGCAAGGACCCCAAGAAAGCATTTTGTTTGGAGATTCCACAGCAATCTTTGTCTTTCTTCTGGTATTTCCTCCCTCTTTTTTTCCTTTTTGTCAGTCTGTCTATGTTTGCCTCAAAAGACCCAGATATTCGCTGGTGTGGCCCACAGATGAAAGCTGCTTTGTAGTTTACTGACCGATTCGATATACTTCTAGCACAGTGAACATATAAACCCAGAACAGTACTGCTAAATCTAACAGTTGTGCATTTGACTGCAATGGATGCAAAGGGCTTGATCAATTTGTCCCCCACCCATCAAGTGAAAGATGAGAGAGTAAAGGCTTTTGGAACATCCTATCAGAAAACAAAGGGCCCTTCCAGACAAGCCCTATATCCCAGAATCTGATCCCAAGCTTTCTGCTTTAAACTGGATTATATGAGTCTACACTGTCAGATAATTTGGGATAAACAGAAAACCTGGGATCAGATCCTGGGGATATAGAGTCTGTCTGGAAGGGCTTGCAGTTGCCTGCATGATGGTTTTTACACCAGCATTATGCCTCAATAGGATACTGCTTTATATGTCAGTTCTTTTATTCTCAGATTCTATTTGAAGAGGTCTCTTATCCATTTTGAGCATTTGGATCCTGGAGATTTTGCTTATTTTTTCCACAGAACTACAGTTAGATTGAATAGAATTGTTGGTAAACAGAAACTTGTGTGTGTTTTTGTATTTTGGGATTTTAAAAAAACAGGATTTGCTTTTGTCTTGATGATACTGTTTGCTTAGATATGCTCTCTAACAAACTTGGGGGGCTTCCTGAAAGAAATATATTTAATCTGAAATCACATGGCACTGGAATTGTTCATGGATGGACTCACTTCAGTTATTTGGCTAACTTGCATTTGGTGGGTTGCATCAGATCTTATTTAGTTTTATTACAGCAAAGATAGTAAATACAGTGTGACACCCTTTCCATGTCTCATCCAAGGATGGCATGTTCCTGGACTTCACGTGCATATGCAAAATGCTTATAATAGCGAACCCAATTGAAACGAAAGATCTCTGGTTCAAGAAGATCATAGAGTTATGTCAGAGGGCCTAGAAAATGTCTAAAGAGGGTATATTTTGTTGGACATGGCTGACTAACACCATGAATACCAGTTCTGGGGATGTAGCAATCATACTGTATGTATACGACAAACAAGTACATACTGTATGTATGACATCAACAAGAGCATTAGGAAGAATTTCCTGACTGTGATAGCTATTCAACAGTGGAATTCTCTGCATCAGAGTATAGCAGAAGCTCCTTCTTCGGAGGCTTTTAAACAGAGGCTGGATGGCCATCTGTTGGTGGTGCTTTGCTTGTGCTTTTCCTGCATGACAGGGAGTTGGGCCGGATGGCCTGTGCAATCTCTCCCAACTCTTATGTTTCTATGATCTTATAAGTACTAGTTAGTTACTAGTTTTTTTTAAATTTCTGTGTCACAATAAACTATTTTGCACTTTGACAGGATCACATTTCCTGGTTTAATTCAAACAATGCCATTTGGATTTATTTCAATTGCAGATTACAAAACAAAAATGTAGAAAACTCAGGCATATTAGACAGTAGAATGCACTGTATAACACATCTGTCATTTGATATATGGGACATGACAGCCGCGGATAGGGAGAAAATATGTGGAAGCTTGTTTTGGTGTTTTTTCTTTTACTTTTCTTATAAAAGAGATAAAGACTAGAATGTTCCCAAAGTCCTATATCACACTGTAAGATCAGCTACTTTGTGGGGTAGGTTTCTCTGTACCCATCCGAAGTGAATTGTTGCAATTGCACACACTGTGTACTACCCAGTTCCAGTACTCATTGATAAACACTACAAACTCTCAATCTACTGAGCGCCTGGTTTGACCTGAAGTTAAATCCAAGGCACAAATCCAGGTTTATCAGAGAGGAAGACTTTATAACAAGATAAGTTTCTGTGAACAGTATATAAAGTGCTGCAGAAGTTACAGCAGGGTTATGTACGAATAAATCCAAGGAACGGCCCTTTGTCTAGTACATAGAAAATAGCTCCCTTGATGCAAAGCTATCCTATCTGGCTGTGTGAATCTTTCAGCGCAGGCTATCTTTTCTTGACAGTCGGGGCCCCATTCTCCCTAGTCAATAGACTGATATGATAGCAGAAGATTCTTTCTTTGCATTTTTATAATGAGAAAGTCTCTCTGAAAATTGAATCCAGGCATCAGTCTTGGCTATGCATTTACATCCTCAAGTCACACGGACTCATTCTTCTCTCTTTCTAACTATTTCCCCTTTTCCACACTTTTTCACCGACACTGCCTGATATGCATCAGTGTTACGTGGCCTTGAGACAAGAAGTTGGCAGAATTTCAAGGAGGGACAGAATTGATGGGAAGGTTAAACAAGCAGCACACACCAAATTTTTCCTACAGTTGTAGTGGATGAAGAGGTTAGCTGGCCTTTAACATTTCAACAATGAATCCTACCCAAACCTGAGAGAATGACTGTTGGAACAATGAAAAGAATATGAACACAATATGTTCATTGTGTTAACATATCTATTTCATCAGTCTGAAAAGTAGCCACCAAGTCCAAGATAACTTTAAAAATGCTATGATAACTATATTGAGGGTTCATCATATGACAAGTTTTGTCTCCACAAAAGCATTAATTCTAAATTCACCCAAATCAGTGTTCATTATTGTCACTGTTCCTACCATTGGTTCTATTTAGCTTACCAATGGCAACACTGTCTTGTAGCATCTCTCTGGAATAACTATAGTAGAGTCTCACTTATCCAACATAAATGGGTCGGCAGAATGTTGGATAAGCGAAAATGTTGGATAATAAGGAGGGATTAAGGAAAAGCCTACTAAACATCAAATTACATTATGATGTTAAAAATTAAGCACCAAAACATCATGTTTTACAACAAATCAACAGAAAAAGCAGTTCAATACATGGTAATATTATGTAGTAATTACTGTATTTATGAATTTAGCACCAAAACATTGCAATGTGTTGAAACAGCTGTGGATCCAGGTGGGAAGCAGACTGCTTTGGATAATACAGAACGTTGGATGAGCGAATGTTGGGTAAGCAAGACTATTGTACATGCAAAAAAGGTGCTCTGATCTGTAGGACATTTGAAACCTGCATTCAATACACAGTTCATAATTGTTTATGCCCCTGACCACCAACATTTACCTCAACATATACAAGCTCTCAAAAAGCAGGAGAGACCAATCCTATCTAGAAACTAATTGCTTGTCCACTTCAACCTCCCAATCCAAAAATAGAATACGAAATGTGAAGATTACAATGTTTTCCAGTAGGGTTAAATATAGATGTATCACACTGCGGGTCCTGATCCCAGATGGGGTCCCCTTGGCTCAATCTTGGGATCTCAAAAAATTAACAATGTAAACACTTTTTGATTGTCACCTAATGGCTGTTTTAGACACACAAATCTGTTGTGCAGTTTTTACAGTGATTAGAAATGTATTCAGCTGTACTTCATAAAAGGAAAAATCAACCTGTTAAGCAAGTCTTACAAATGCCTATTTGTTATCAGCAAGTGCTTGATTTTTATATCTATGTTAAATACACTTATATAACTGGGGTCACGTAAACATTTCTCATGCTGAAAAAGGTCACAGGTGGAAAAGTTTAAGAAGGACTGATTTAGCATATACTCTTGCCTAGTGGTCCTACAACCCAATCAACAATGACAAATCATCCTTATGTGTATACATTTTGTGGTTGCCCTTATGTGATTTCTTCCATCCACCTTCTAAAGGCCTTTCGAAACCTGTGAGTTAATTGCTCCAGCTTTGCTAGTGAATGGAATAAAAAGCCTAAGCTCAGCCTATAGAAGAAGTAATCACTCTTGTTGTTTTTGCTAACGCTGTTGAAATTCTTTCCAACCTCAGGCAGAAAATAGCCCCCCAGGGTCTCCTTTTTAACTTTATTGTGTGATATTGGGCTTCCTTGGACACCCCCACCTACGTGGATACTAGATAATTGTTCATAATGAAGGAAAAAGCTCTCAAGGCATTATCTACATTGCACCCTCATATATCTCAAGGGCCAGGTTAACACATCTATTGATGAGCACCCTAGTCTCCCATAATATTTAATAGTTCTCCATCAAACATCACATATTATACAGTGGTGTTAGGAGCCTTTAAATTTCTATGGCTCTAGGGCATCATATCCCTATAATTTGTCCTTGGGCTTTTCCTGTGCTAGCTCCTTTCTGCACTTAGTTTCCCACTTTATTTGCCTTTTGCTACTCTGTCTTATTTTCAATATTTTTCACATGAAAGTTTTTTTAAATTGTGTCCCTATATGTGTAAACAGTTTATTCAAGTTCACGTTTGCATGCATACACACACATCTTGATTTTCTGGATTTTTAAAAAAACTCTATTTCATTTATAGTATTAATCTAATAACATTTTCACTCGAATTTTGGTGGCTCAGAGCTACTATAATAAACAGCCAGGTATGTTGCCTTATGACATCACCATATCCCAATTTTGATATACACACCACCACATCTTCAGAATGACTCGACATTATGTCATAGTGTTGCTCTCAGAAGCATACTGATTCAAGTGAAAAGGGGAGGGTGAAAATGGATTCTTCTACCATTTTATGAGTGATTTCATAATTGGACACTTCACACTTTTTCATGCCCTTGAGAGAAGTCACTAAAGAAAATTCCACCTGAAAATGAGGCTTCAAAAGAACCCTCTGGTTCTCTTAGACCCTCCCTCAAAGTTGAGGGTAACAACCCTAGAATGGAAGCACAGAAAGACTTGGATTCTGGAACTCTCATGGATGTTAATTGCAACCAGAATTGTTGGGGAAGAAGCCGTCTTCATGCATGATTCAGATGAAGGGGCAATATGTGTGCATTCAACAAAAAGGCTCAGTGTAGATGTGTACCTCTTCCTCCCCTTACAAAGACTGCACAGTCCTTCACCATAAATCTACAGTGGGAGCAGAGCTGGGCTCATACCAATCCTTTGTGGACTTGCTTCCAATTAGCAGTTGGTGGCTTCCACAGTGAACCTTCTCTGGGGAATTATATTGCAGACTTGAAAACTGCTAAGGATTCAGGACCTTGGATAGCTCTTTCAAAGCTGGAATGCAAACTCAGGGCAGATCCCTGAAAGCCATAGGACAGAACTGTTGTTGCCACATCATACAATTCATACTCAATGGTCACTAATTAAGCAGCTTTATCCCACCTTTATAACAGTCAAGTTCACTGTGTAGTGAACTTGATTGTTGTTGTTAATGAGTGATAAATAAATTACTTCAATTAATCAATTAATCATCAGGGTTTAGCTGTTTATCTTTGTTTTAGGAAACCATTGGAACAGTTTGTTAATTACTTGCTTGAGGAACCAGATAACCAGGATGGTTGCAGCATTAATGAAAGTAGTCTAAAGTAGGTGATGAAAAAACTTTAAGTTATGGGTACATGCTAAAAAGAACACATTCCTAGACAGTGATCATAAATAGGGATTTTATGTATCCTCAAGAGGGCTATTTTTTCCCATTTATGAAATAGTATGCCAGATCTTTGAACATTTAGTTCCTGTGTTTCAGTCCCAAGGAATAAAGACTGAGTAGTAGGACACTGCCTAGAAGGTGACTTCTTGAAGCAGTATTCATTAAACATCCCCCCACCTTAATCCATGCTGTAAATGTGTTGCAAACACCTTTCCTTGGAAGTTTAAAAGAACGTTGTTAAAATTTTAATCTAGGCACTGATGATAATAAAAAAGAAACATTTCCTGAAGGAAAAATCTGTATGCATTAGCATTAAAAATGTATGGGGGGTGGGATGCTGCATCCTCAATTTAATGGAGCTGTCAACCTGCTTTATGAATGCAGTGAAAGAGGCTTTGGGCAGTCCCATTTGCTGCTGAAAGGAAGAAGCCCCTCTTCTGGCTCCAATCAGCCTTCATCGGAAAAGTTCTAGTCAGCTTGAGAAGCCCTTCAGGCAGTGTTTCATAACACCACAACTACTGGATGTCATTATGTTTACCCCACATATGGAGCTCTTTTAGCCTATAAATAAATTTCTACCAAACTAACTTTCCTGTGCATAGTTTCAATGGACTTCACTCACCTACATTTTGTTTAGAAGTTCATCAAAGGAGTCATTTCCTCCAACACAGCAAGCAAACCTTGTGTTTTTGTGATGCCATTTGGGCTCACACCTGGAACAAAGAGGTACGACTAATAATATTTACCATTTCTATGAGAACTGTCTAATGCAGGAGTCACTTCATGGCTATCTCAGGCTGGATCTGCACTGTCATATGATGCAGTTTCAGAATGCAATTTAGCTGCATTGAACTGGACAATAAGGCAGTGTAGAGTCATATCATCCAGTTCAATCTATTTAAACTTCATTCTGAAACTGCTTTATTTGGCAATGTAGATCCAGCCTCTCTGTAGGATTTCTTAAGGTTGAGTCTAACAGTGTCATGAGTCAGAAGCTGTGTACTGTTGACTAGTCACACCATCAGTGGGGAATATTATTACGGTACATTGTTGTAAGTCCAGTGTGTGTGTGTTAAAGAAAACTTGCAGAAAAGCCTTGCAAACTGTTAATGATTAACTGCAGCTGCAAAAGCTCAGCTCAGCAAGGCTAGGCCACGCCTCTTCTATGTAACAGTTTTCTGAGGCTTTTGCAAACTGTTTTTGCAGTTCACTGTTTGATTTGCTGGAGAGCAGATGCAAGAAGCTTATGCTATGGTGAAGTAACCATGTTTTATTTTGTTATTCTCTATGATTTATAACACAGAAGATTTATTCTGTATTACTTACAGAGACTATGTAAGTGTGCCAAGCTGTTTTATTTTCAACTCTACAACCAAGAGTAAAGTTCTACTGTTTTATTTCTTCTGACTGGTCTGTGTCTTTGGCATTGGGTTTCTGGACATGTTGGACGTTGCTACTGTGCAACAAATTGATTCTCCGTAACAAATATCACACAGGAACCCGATTTTAAACCAGCTTGGAAATATTTATTTTGTGGACCACAAGCCACAAAATGGTGAGACTACTTTGGGACACATTGTGGGAATCTTTTTACTCTTTTCATTTTCTTCCATTATGTGATAACAAGGATGTTCATGTCAATTTGTAGGCAGCCACTATCAATGATTACATCACTGCCATAGAATATTGACTTAATACAATAATGTCATATATTTCTGATAAATTTTTCACATTTACATATAGTTTTATAGATTAATTAAAAAATTCAATGAAATGACAATTATGAGAATGAACGGAATCAATACCTACAACAACAGCATGATGGCTGCTGGCTTCTGAATCCAAACTCTAAACTTCAAAGGAGGTTTCCTAGGTCCTAGACCTTTTTGAGGGATAGGGCTCTGATTCTTGGGTATTTTCTTAAAGGTTCAGGTGAAAACTAGAAGCGGATTAACACTGAGTGGAAGCCACCAACTAACCCTGAAGTAAAGTACTTGCTTCAAGATTGATGTGTGCCAAATTGTATAAACCGAAACAAATTGTGCAGCCACATCACAAACTGAAACCTTTCCTTTTATGGATTACTGGAAAATAATATGAATTGTGGCATGGCATAGAGGTCATTAAATTTAGACTGTTTCAAACCAAGCAGTAACAATAAATACCAGCCCTAAATTGATATAGTGAGTGATCAATTCTTTTTTTGGTACCAGATAAAGAACTACTAGTGATTCAGTCTTACAGGCTATACAATAGAGAAGGCCATAAACCTGACAGCTGAGAGATAGCAGAATTTATTCTGAGCCTACATCTGAAGTAGTAAGCTAACAATAAAGTATCCTGCCGGGAATATATGTTTTCTATGAATCTGCAGGGTCATTTTGATTTCATGGACAAATATTTGGTAGAATACTCACAGCTACATGTATGGATATTCTTCAAAGATAGAAGTTTTACTCAAACAAGCCTCTTTGACTTGGTGTTTGCCACTTCTTATAGAAACAATCCACCTGGGTGCCAGGGCTTCTAACAAGAATCAGCCATACTGAAATGTTGATAATATCTTGAGCCATCCATGATGGAGTGTGGATTATTGAATGCAGAAAAGCAAAAAGGCAGACTGTATGCAATAGGAACTAAGTGCAATAGGGGAAAAATAAGAGAGAAATGAATTTGATTCTGGAATGCCCTAGAGCTGAGAAACATTGTTACTTAGATTGTCCCTGAAGAAAGAAATCATATTTCTGTAATATATTTTACTTTAATAACCCAGGCAACTCAGGGAATCTACTTTATTTCTCTCATGGATATTGATTGTAACCAGAATGGTTGAGGAAGAAGCCACATTCATGCATGATTCAGATGAAGGGACAATATATGTGCATTCCACAGGAGGGCTCAATGTGGGTGTTGTGCCTCTATCCATTGTTCTTACCTGTTATAAATGCGGTTATGAAAATCTATTCCACTTATTACTGCTGTTATCTTTGATTATTTAAAAAGGGAACTGAGGATTTTTAAAATGAAAAATATATGTGGTAATGCCACAACAAAACAATTTTTTTGTGCCAGGAGCAACTTGAAAAACTACAAGTTACTTCTGGTGTGAGAGAATTGGCTGTCTGCAAGGACGTTGCCCAGGGGTGTTTTCCCATCCTGTGGGAGGCTTCTCTCGTGTCCCTGCATAGGAGCTGGAGCTTACAGATAGGAGCTCACCCCACTCCCTGGATTCGAACCTCTGACCTTTTGGTCAGCAGTCCTGCCGGCACAAGGGTTTTAACCATTGCGCCATTGGAGACTCCTACAAAATAAGTAAAATAGCCCTTAAAGTTTAGAGTAACTAGAAAATGGTACTTGTTGCACCAGTTAAATAAAATTGTTCATACTTGTGCTGATTTTGGAATGTAACTATGTAGCACCTCCACTGCCTCCAAAATATTGAGTTTTAGCTACTTTACTTGTGCATTGTTCATTCCAGGCAAGCAAAGCTTCTGTTGTGCATGGGGTTCTTCCAATCACTGGAAAACCTGATTTCCCAATTGCATGGAAAACCTTCATGGCTAGAAGAAACTGTCTTCTTCAGACTACACAGCCCAACCAAAAAAAAAAAAAAAAAGATTGCTGTATTAGCTTTTAGGCATGTTTCTGGGGTTATTTGGGCACTTATTCAGAAGATTGCATTGGATAGACCAGTTCAGCTCTAGTTTATTAGATATGTTTATCACAATTTTCTATGGGCAAGCAAATAAAGACTGGTAGATCATATATGCTCTGCATCTCAAATGCTATCACCGATAGGGGAAAACTAGTGCCATTTTTTGAATCAGCAGGTCAAATATACCCAAATACAGGGCTAACATTTGAGGTACCCAAATGAGTGTTGGCCAGTGCTATATATCTTCAGATGTGCAGAATGGTGGTGAAGATAACAGAGCAAACACAGACCCCTCTTTGTATTTAAACAGTAACAGAATAAGGCTCTTGTGCCAGTTGTAAGAGGGATATACACATTCAGGTGCCATTTTCTTGTCAAAATATGCCCATGATTGGGACAACTCAAGTATTCCCTAAGCCCCATTTGTGTATAATATTGCTAAGAAAAAGTAACCATATTGTTACAGGAGTAATAGTAGCATCTGCACTCAGATGCAGAAATGAATAGTAAGAAATCACAAAGAGGCAATCTTTCTAGGATTCAACCCATTAGTCTTAAATTATACCTGTGGAAAAAGAACGATAAAACTGCTGTGATGCACATCCACAGTGAACTTGGCAGAGTTCATAATGCACAGTATATTCTACAGACAATGACCACAATTTATGCATGGCTACATGAACGGAATTGCTTTTCCCCAACCTGGCACCTTCAGATATGTTGGACAACAATTCCCATCTATACCAGGCAACATAGCCACTAGCTATGCTGACTAGGAATGTCAGCCAAGTCTAAATCAATTGGGATGCCAGGTTAGAAGGTTGGGGACTGTTTGCCATACCCCAACCTCACAAAAGTGTTTCTAAGCCTCCCAGTTATGAACACATTATTTCCTCTATGGTTCGATTTTGTGACCTCCTGAGAAAGTAAGTTTGGCAGTGTGAGCTTTGTAATTTACATATGGCTATTAAGTTGGTGTCAACATATATTAACACAAATTGGGACAATTTCTATATCAAATTATTTTCACCAGGGATAGAAAAATATGTGAGAGGGAACAGAGGAACATGGTTCCTTTGCATTATAGAAAGAGACAGAAAAGGCAAATTCAGTTAATAAAGCCAATAAACTGTAAAAGGGTATGGTACAAATAGGGTATGACTGCAATCTGCACTAAATATTGCTGCAAATTTAGAGTTTATTGCCTAATGCAAAAAGGGCCTGGAAATTGTTCAGTGAATATGTTCATGTTGGTAAACTCTGGGCTTCTTTCTCCAGAATGCAATAACATTATGTCAGAAATTGTGAGCCCAAGAACTTACATGTAATATGGAAGGAACAGATTATTTCTTTTATATTTCAGTATATATTTAGTAGTACACTACTGCTACTTTCCAATTCACTGAGATTTGGAAAGGCCCCCTAGCACTGGTCATTACCTTATCCAGTCAGGAAAGCCACAGCTAAACTACCTTGACAGATGTCCACACAATCTCTGTTAAATGCTTCCAGTGATGTACAACTCACCTCAGAGGCAGTTATCACTTGAACAACTCTTCACCTTTTGAAGTTCTACTTAATATTTACCATATATTCTGGGGTACAAGATGACTTTCTTAACCAGGAAAATCATCTCAAAAGTGGGAAGTCATCTTGTACCCCGGTATATGGTCCATCGGATCATTGTTCCCTCGTCTCCCTCACCCTTGGCATACCTGAGTAGTGAGGCCTGAGGAGGAGGGGGGTGGAGGAAGGGAGGGGGCGAGGAGGAGGAGGAGCAGGCTGCGCTACCAGACCGGCAGGGTGGTAGCCTACTGGGCTGTCCTCACCGTTGCTGGCACAGAGTTGGCTCTGCCTCTGCCCTCAAGCCCAGAACCGCTGCCACAGGAGCCAAAGCCAGAGTGGCAGGGGGGGAGGGAAGGTTGCCTCTGGCTGCTCCAGCCCCGCCCCCCGTGGAGGGCCCCGCCACTCCCTGTACCACCACCCCTGCTCCGGCTTCGACTCTTGCTGTGTTACCAGGCCAGCTGGGAATGATTCCCTGCTGGACTGTCCCTGCCGCCACTGGTCTGCTGCTGGCTCCACCTCTGGCCTTAAGGCTGGAGCAGCTGCAGCAGGAGCCAAAACCGGAGTGGGGGGCAGTGGGAGAAAAGGACCCCACCCCTCCCAGCCCCGTCCCGCCCCGCTCTCCAGCTTCGACTCCCACACTGGTTGCTCTGGCCTTGAGGCCGGAGGCAGAGCCAGCAGCAGACAAGTGGCGGTGGGGACAGCCCATCAGGCAAACAGCCCCAGCCAGCAGCAGGAGTTGAATCCGGAGCAGGGGGTAGTACCGGGAGTGACGGGGCCCTCTGCGGTGGGTTGGGCTGGAGCAGCCAGAGGCAACCTCTCCCGCCTCCCCCCCCCCCCCACTGCTCCAGCTTGGCTCCTGTGGCAGCAGTGCTGGGCTTGAGGGTGGAGGCAGAGCCAACTCCATGCCGGCGACGGTGAGGACAGCCCAGTAGGCTACCACCCTGCCGGCCAAGCAGAACTGGATGGCCACCTGTCGGGAGAGCTTGGATGGGGTCCTCCTGCCTGGCAGGAGTGAGTGGGGTTAGACTGGATAGCCATTGTGGTCCCTTCCAACTCAAGGGTCCCATTATTATTAATATTATTGTTGTTGTTATTATTGCTGTTGTAATTATCTAGCAAAACTGGATGGCCACCTGTTGGGAGGGCTTGGATGGTGTCCTCCTGCCTGGCAGGAGTGAGTGGGGTTGGACTGGATGGCCATTGTGGTCCCTTCCAACTCAAGGGTTCCATCATCATCATCATTATCATCATCATCATCATCATGCAGAGCTGGATGGCCATCTTTTGGGAGGGCTTGGATATGTGTTCTTCCCTGGCAGAATTGGAGTCAGATTGGATGGCCATTAGGGTCCCTTCCAACTCAATTATAGAATCATGGGCCATCCAGGCCGAGAAGCAGGAAAATTGCATTCAAAGCACCCCTGACAGATGGCCATCCAGCTTCTGTTTAAAAGCTTCCAAAGAAGGAGCCTCCACCACACTCCGGGGCAGAAAGTTCCACTGCTGAATGGCTCTCACAGTCAGGAAGTTCTTCCTAATGTTCAGATGAAATCTCCTCTCTTGTAGTTTGAAGCCAGTGTTCCACATCCTAGTCCCCAGGGCAGCAAAAAACAAGCTTGCTGCCTCCTCCCTGTGACTTCCTCTCATATTTATACATAGCTATCATGTTTCCTCTCAGCCTTCTCTTCTTCAGGCTAAATATTCCCAGCTCTTTAAGCCACTCCTCATAGGGCTTGTTCTCCAGACCCTTGATCATTTTAATCGCCCTCCTCTGGACACATTCCAGCTTGTTAATATCTCTCTTCAATTGTGGAGCCCAGAATTGGACACAATATTCCTGTGGTTGTTATTATGGTTGTTATTAAGCAAAGCAGGATGGCAATCTATCATCCCAATGTGTGTTTCTGCCTGGCAGAATTAGGGTTAGACTGGCTGGCCATTGGAGTCCCGTCCAACTCTAGGGCTCTATTATTGTTGTTGCTGTTGGGGAAAGGACATTGGACCTGGACCTGGACTCACTCTAGGTAAGGTAAATGTTTTCCCCTGACATTAAGTGCAGTCGTGTCCAACTCTGGGGGTTGGTGTTCATCTGCATTTCCAAGCCTAAGAGCCAGCTACGGAAGAGGGGTAGTCTTGTATGATGAATATATCCCAAACTCTATATTTTAACTGGAAATGTGGGGATTGTCTTATACTCCCAGTCGTCTTATACGACGGAATATACGGTATTCAAAATCTCCTTCCTTGGGTCCCACCAGGTGGATTACTAGAACAAAGCTTCCTATACATGAAACATTCAAATAATTGAAGATGACCATCATATCACCACATCTACTACAAGCCAAATATACCCAGCCCTTTCAAGCATTCCTCATAGTTTAGAGCTTGATTTCTAGGATTTGGCTTCTAAACCTATCAATTTAATCACTATTCTCAGAAAATGTTTCAATTTGTTGCGTTCCAGCTTGTTAAGCTGAGTGTCCTGAACTGGATCCCATGCTCCAGCTAAGCTTTGATCAAAGCAGAATTCGGTGATATCATGTTCTATGGATAGTGTCAGTGCTTTTCAATCTTTATACCTGTAGAGAAGCATAATGTTTCTTGAAAATCTGCTAAGGGATCCTTGAAGAAAATCAATAATGCTGGATATACTTCTTTCAAAGACAACCTGCCCACATTGTTGTTCTCTGCAACAAACAGTCACAGAAAACAGTAGGGTATGGCTAAAGTTCAGGTGTATTGTTGAAGGCTTTTATGGTCAGAATCACTGGGTTGCTGTGAGTTTTTTGAGCTGTATGGCCATGTTCCAGTAGCATTTTCTCCTAATGTTTCACCTGCTACTGTGGCTAGCATCTTCAGAGGTTCTGTTGGCTATGTTTGCAAACTTCATGGCTACTCAAATGCTAATTTAAGCTTGGTAATTGAAACATTCACACTTTTTAAAATCAGACAAGGGGTCTTTTTCCCACCCTGGACATTCCGCAGGTATATAGAAACTCCACTTGTCTCACTGTCAACAGAACCTCTGAAGATGCCAGCCACAGGTGACTGATTGCTGCCCGTTCTGAACAGGAAAGAAAATCTGATACATTCCTTGTCAGATTTTGCTGGCTTTCCTAGTCCAGAATACATAGTGATACATAGAAATAATCAAATAATAAGTACCTCATTGTGCTACTCCTACTCCTAATATTGATATGAAGCATTTCCAAAAGTTTTTAGGCTGCGTCTGAACAGAGAAGTTTCTTATTGTGCTTCCAAACCAAGAAACAGAATTATCTGAAGACTGATCCAGGTTCTGTCTGGGAACCCTTCTGCTCTCACTGAAAAGAAAGCCACCAGCAATATTCACTTTCAAATTTCTTTCATTTTATTTTATTGTTCTATTTATCTGGAGATGCCATTGATACATTCAGTTTACCAAAGCAAAACAAGAAACTTTGCCTAATCTACTTGGGTATCTCTCAAAGTTTAGAGTATGCTTGCAGCTGCATAGAGATAGGCTGGTTCAGAGATCAGTGGCCAGATTACTAACTGGAGCACCATACATTGAGAGAAGTACCCCCATGTTGTGGCAGCTCCATTGGCTGCTGCCGGTCTGCTTCTGAGCTAAATAAAAAGTGCTGGTTATTACCTATAAAGCCATGGTTTAGACCCAGATTTTTTACTAACCACATCTCCGTATATTAATCATCCCAAGCACTGTGGTCTGCAGAGGAGGTCCTGCTCTTGTTCCCACCCCTATCTCAAGCATCAGTGTGTGTGTGTAAAAACATCATCTTCCTTGCATACCAAATGAAAGTTAAATAGATTCAGCTCCTAGTGAGATCTGGAGAAAGGAGAAGTTAGAGCAGAAGACTTTACAATGCATTCTTTGTATCCACTAGGATTTGGTTCCAGGAACCCTAATGGATACCAAAATGAAGTCCTTTTATATACAATGGTACAGTAAAATCTTCAAGTCCCCTTATATAATAAAATGGCATAATCAAAGTGTGTGTGTGTGTGTGTGTGTATATATATATATATATATATATATATATATATATATATCCCTGAATGATTCCATACACACAATGTAGTTAAGTAAACTTATTTCCACTAATGATGTTAATTCTGAGATATAATTTCCATTGTACTTCCATTACAAAACAGGGGGAGGGGAGATAAATAGGTTTATGGTGCCAGAACCTTGTAAAAAGGTTTTCTCAAAGGTTGAGTATGGCACCAGTGAAGTCAATAACTGTGGAAGTCTGCATACAACTAATACTCACATTTTTTGTTTTATTGGGTGGGGAGATATTTGACCATTATGTGATAGGTAAGTTCAAGACTGTGGCTCTGTTGTGCTGCCAGTTCCATAACTCCAAGATGCATTGCTTATGACACTGCCTTATATTTCCACTATATAAAAATTGTAACCCTGGCCTACAGTATGTTACTTGTCACATTGGAGCTCTGAAGGGTCCTAGAGCTAAAAGTGGGGTGAGGTAAGTGATAACAACAGCACTCTAAAGGCTAATATGAGTTCCCTCTACCTTCAAATATGTGGAAGTCTTTGGTGGAAAATATACTGCAAAAAGTAGGTCTTTAGTTTGACTGAAATGAAACCATGAAATTACTTACAACTAGTAGCCTGCACATAATGGCTGAAGGTTTTGAAATCAAGAATGATAAATGACCTAAATTACATTGGTCTGGTTTCTGAACTGCAGAGAATGCAGTAGAAACCGCTGAAGGATAATAATGTTTTCTTTCTGACAGTTTGCCCCTGTGTTTGAAAAGCTTCCACCCTGGATGCTAAAGTGTTTTTGCATCGTTCTCAATATTCTGAGGGTGAATTACATGGCAAGAGACACAGAACAGAGACTTCTTCATTCCTGCAGAGCCATACTGCATGTTTAATCTTTTCCTTATTCTCTTTTTTGGAGGAATCGGGTTTTCTATTTCCAACACAATGTAAGAGAATTAAGAGAAAATGCAAGACAATGGTTGTTGGTTGATCCTCTCAATGTGGGGTAATAGTGACAGAGTAAACAGGTGGCTTTTGCTTTATTCAGGGATAATTGAAGAAATGTTAAAAGAAACATAACTTTCCTTCTTTCCTATATCTCAATGATATCCAATCTCTGTGTTGCTTTTTTGCATCTGTCTCATTTGGTTACATTCACCAGCACTCAATTAGGCCTTGAGCTCCATTTTTGCAAAAATGTCAGGGTAAGAATGAGTTTAACAATGTGCACATTGGCTTTGATTTAAAAGACCAGAATGTCCCAGAGTTTATTCATGATCTTTCCAATTGTATTGTGAAAATGAAGACACGTTTTCTTTATCCCACAATATTTTCTGAAAGCTTTATCTGATGAAAAACTATCTATATCATCTCCCCGGGTCAGTTTATTTCAATCCAGGATAAAACTGGAAAGCACAAAACAAAATCTGGAACAATTCAATCAGTTTGGATGTGCCCAATAATAACAACGTGGAGAAATATCACCACTATCTTGTTTATGATCAACACTGGTTCTCTGAACATGGTAAGAGAAGCTGTTGAAGATTCTCCAACCTCTCTAAGAATTATTGCCTTCACTGAATAAAAAGAAACAGAAAGTGACACATCAAATTCTGCTGTCTTTTTAGTCATGTTCTACACAATCAGTTCAAAAATGTCTCTAACATACTTTCCCTTTATGCAATCAAAAACATACACAGCAAGCCATAAAAAAGAACAGGTTGTGTGCTCACCAAGATACAACCAAACAGTTTTAATAGTTGGGTTGCTGTGAGTTTTCCTGGTTACATGGCCATGTTCCAGAAGCACTCTCTCCTGGCGCTTTGCCTACCAGCTCGAAATTTGAATAACATGCACAGAGTAGTTCCAGACCCATGTGCCCACATATCCATTTGGCTTGCCAACCCAACTGTCCCATCATCTTTTCCATTCATTTTCACTTGCCTCCTTTTCTTCTTCTAATGGAAAAATGTACAGTATTTTCCCATCTCCACCAGCACTTTGACACCACTTTATCTGCCACTGCTCAATGCTATGGAATCACGGAAGGTGTAGTTTTATAAGGACATTAGCATTCCCTGCCAAATCATGCTGTGCCTCATCAAACTACTATTCTCATTGTATTGTCGAAGGCTGGAATCACTGGGTTTTTGCAGGTATTTCGGGCAGTATGGCCATGTTCTACAAGCATTCTCTCCTGATGTTTTGCCTGCATCTGTGGCAGGCATCCTCAGAGGTTGTGAGGTCTGTTGGAAACTAGGAAAATTGGGTTTATATATCTGTGGAATGTCCAGGGTGGGAGAAAGAACTCTTGTCTGTTGGAGCTAGGTGTGAATGTTTCAGTTGGCCACCTTGATTAGCATTTGATGGCTTGGCAGTTTTTAAGCGTGGCTTGTTAGTGCCTGGGGGAATCTTTTGCTGAAAGGTGATTAGCTGTCCCTGATTGTTTCCCCTCTGGAGTTCCCCTGTATTGGAGTGATGTTTTACTGTTAAAATCTTACAGTTTTTAAACACTACTCTCATGATTCTATAGTATTGAACTTTGGCAGTTAAGGTGGTGTCAAACTGCATTAGTTTTACATTGTAGATGTACTTTGTGAAGATCTGCATTAATACAATGGCTTTGCTGGTCTGCTGTCCTTGTTACTGATGTCAGATCTTTGGTAATTATTACAAGTGGTTTAATAATCCTAGAAATCATCATGGGGTGGGGGGTTATTTTACAACTTGTCATTAAAAATGACCAGTGAGGGACACTAATGACCAATGGGATACACTGATTAATGAGATCTGAGATCAACCTAATAAAAGCACAATTTAGAAAACTTTCTTTTGTTTGAAAAAGTTGGTTTGGTTTGGTTTTACTTTAGGTTTCATCTCCCATATGTTGTTGAAAGCAGGCTTGCTTTGATGTTGAAATCAGAGCTGAGGAGACTTGATTATGAGTCAAAGACATATTTTCTTATTTCTTGCATTTTAAAGGGGGAAATGCATTGCACGCTGTGAGGAACTGTGGTGAATGCTTAGTGTTTCAAGCTTAATGATATCACCAGGGCTCATCTCTAGGTTCTGGGATTTGGTCTTAAAATCTCAAGGTCTGTCTACACTATTTCATGTTCTCATTTATTCTCTCCTTTTTTCCATCTGCTCTTCACTTTCTTTTCATCTCACATAAGATGAAGATGTTGTGTAGTTTAAACCTTAAAACTTAAAAGCTCCTGCCACAGCTACCAGGAATTAATAGAAGAGGTTGGATTTATTCCAAATTGCAGTGTGCTTTCCTAGATGATGTACTTTGAAGTAAAATCAGAAATACAAAGTACTTTTCATAGAATCATTTGAGTTGAAAGGGCTTGCAAGGGCCAGTCAGTTCAATTCTCCCACCATGCGGGAATACACAACTACAACACTCCTAAAATGCCGATTCAATCTCTGTTTAGAGTCCTCCAAAGATGGAGACTATGAGGCAGTACTGGCCCTTTCCCTTCCCTGCATAATGACTCCCAACCTATCCATGGCTCATGTCAAAATCTGTAATTTGGGGCCCAAAAACCTGTCCTCAACTTGTACATGAGGTGAACTTTGACATGAGTACATACAGTAATTTTCCTGAACTATTTTCACAACCCCCATTCCGCTGCTGGAAAATAATAGTGTCTCCAGAGTCAAATCAGAGAATCTATCCATCTATCTAACTACTCATTCTTTAAAGAGATACACTTTTCAGATACATTGAAAATGATGATGATGATGATGATTATGATGATAATAATATTTTTATTTATAGCCACCCTATCTCCCTGAGGCAACTCAGAGCATCAACTGTCTTCTCATTCCAAACCTCTCTTCCCCTCACAGTCTGCATGCACTTCTCTTTAAAAAGATGGAGAGACAGGTGAAACCTTTTCACCTGTCTCTCCATCCTTATAAAGAGAAGTGCATGCAGACTGTGAGGGGAAGAGAGGTTTGGAATGAGAAGACACTTGGTGCTATGGGTTATTTTGGGACACATGGAAATAAACCACAAAGTTGGTAGGTTTTTTTAAAAAATTGTTTCAAGACAGTTGGAACTTCTCAGGAGCTAGTAGTGTTGAACCTGGTTGTTCTGAATTTATTATTGCAATGTTACTACCCAAGAATGAATGAGATGTTTGTGAGATTATCTGCTTTAAGATTCTAAATATGTTGACCAAATGTGGATACCATTGCACAATGACTGGTGAAGTACAGTTCCAATTTCTCTCTCCCCCCCCCCCCTCTCCCTCCCCCTGTCTCTCTTTCTCTCTTTCTCTTTCTCTCACACACCTAAACACATTTATTCTTTCTAATAAGTGAACATAGAAGCCATTAATGCTGAAAAGATAAGCACACATTTTATCAACAACAGGTGGTAAACTTGCATCATGAATGACTTCAATGACCTGCCATATTCTAAGACCAGACACGGACAGTTGGGTTAAATTAGGGCCATTGTATTGACCTAATTCTTTATATCATAACAAGACTGGAAGAAGCAAAAGGGAGAAGCAACCTATCATGAGTTCAGATGAGGCCAGGTATCAACTCTTGGCTTTCCCCCCAACCTTCTCACTGGCAAAGCACCTGATCCCAGACATAGTCCAGTAACTGGGGCCCCTTCCACCCAGCTGAATAAAATACCATGTTGTCTGCTTTGAACTAGAATATATGCCAGTGTGGATTCAGATAACCCAATTCAAAGCAAATATTGTGGGATTTTTTGCCTTGATATTCTGGGTTATATGGCTGTGTGGAAGGGCCCTGAGGTACACTCCAGCTGGCCATTTACTAGACACAAATCAGGAGACTTCCATACAAGCCATAATACTTTTAGAGTGACATAAATCTCTCAGATAGGTCTCAAGGGCAGAGTCCTATCTGTGAGAGACACATGGAGGAGCAAGCAGGACTGTTTGTAACTTAACCCCTTACCATATAGCATCATAGCACCTTGCACCAGACACTGGAGCTTCTGGTCTCCCATGAAGCCCATCAAAGTGGCCTCATCCTTGACACTCATGTGTCCAGAACCCTATAATAATTGCTTTTATGATTTCAAAACCTTTCCATAGCTTTCTGCATTTAACAACTCCATTGCAAATTCTGAAGAAAGAATTTTGACCAAATGGTCCTCTAGTTTTTTTAAAAAAATATTTAATCAGCAGGGCTGCAGTTGTGAATACCTGCTGCCTCTCTCTCTTTAGAATAGATCTTTGGAGATACATTATTTTTCACTGCCTCTTCTCTGAAGTTGCTACAAAGTAAAGTTGTTTTAAAATGAAATATCTTTCATAATAACCTTGAGGGCAGATTATCTTTACATATAATCATTTTCTTGGATTATATGGATGTTTATATCAGTGGATGAAACTTGGAAAGGTTCCTATAAGCAGAAGTCTGATGAAGTGCCATATATCACAATACAACGGTCCCTTGGTATTTACTGAGGTTTCATTCCAGAACACCCCATGCATAGCAAAATCCATGATGTCCTTTATAAAATAGCAAAATTAAGGTTCCCTTTTTGGATTTTTAAAAATATTTTCAATCCATGAATACTTGAATTCATGGATGCAGAATCAGTGGATACATAGGACTGAGTGTACCAGGTATTTTGACCTTTTGGGTTTAGGAGCAATCTGTAACTTTCAATGTACTATTTTTATCATATATATAGCTTTGAACAGATTATATGCTATTTGGAAGAGTATGGAAGAGTTCTTAGACTGAAGAAAGCCTTTCCCCCATCATCTGTCTCTTTTCTTTCTCTCTTACTCTCAGACCTTGATGCAAACCACTATATGAACAAATATTTGACAATTTTAACCAGGGAAAGTGTAAGTTGGTTATCAGGCATCTGCTGAGTGCTTTCTCATGGGAACTAGAAAGAAATAAGCTTTCTTAGATTATAAGGTTCAGTGAACAATCATGAGCTCTTAATGAGACCTGTGTAGGAAGTGACCATGTCTTGGTCTGCTGCTCACATGCAGATAATTCTTATATAGCATCACCAAAGTTCAGTTTGATCTAGTGTACACTTATCTGAACTGAAATATCAATGAAAGACTTTAGAGCTTAAACAAAGAACCTCAGGATTGACTCTGCCAAGCTGAATGCACCCCCTTCAACTTTTCATGGATGAAAATTGGGTTAAGTGTGGCCAAGCAACATCAGAGTGCTGTCAAGATGGTAAAAGTTATGAGAAAGGAAACATGGGCAAGGTGAGGCTCCAGCATTTTTTTTCTGTCTGTGTCCCAATCTACCCTGACCATTGACTCCTGTCCCAACTAGTTTTGAAGAAAGTGGTTGCGTTATGCAGATGATTACATGGGGAATCCTGGAACCAGTTTGAGGCCCAGATGGTAATTATACAAACCACTGAGCACTGATATACATTAATGGATTTTTTGCACTTTTTACTGGGCATTCGTTGTCTAGCTGCCATAATTTGAAGCTAGATTTGAACTGCATTAAATGGTCAGTGAAGATTGGGCCTCAATCTACTGGGAAGATTTTGTGTATCTCCTCTCTCCTTTGCTGCATTAATTGACTGCAAACTACTTTTGTACTTTTTGCTCAGTTTGGAGCAAAAAGTAAAATATTGAGTTAAAATATGCTCAAAAGAAAAGGGGGAAGAGGGAAAAGATCATGGAATATTTTAAAAGTAGCTAAAAATGATATGACCAAGGATTAATCAAGATTGTCCCTGCCAAACCAGGATAGTTGGAGGGTATGCTCTTGATATATTAATTATCCAAACCAAATATTAACAGGGAGCCATGTTAATCACTCCTCTGCTCTTTTCCATGTTGAGTGCCAGCAATTTCTGCACTTTGCAGCAACTGAAGAAAGTTGAGGCCAAAGAAGAAAAGTGGGAGGAAGAGAGTGAACCTGGAGCATTTTAAAAGCAACTGAAGAACTGGGATGACAAAGGGTTAATCGGGATTATCCCTGTCAAATCATTGTGTCAGATTTTTTTCCTACTTGGCCATAAAACTCAGTGGTTTCTTTAGTCATAGGATTTTATTACACAGGCTGATATAATGCAGTTAGGGCAGGATAAAAGCACCTTTGGAAGGATTTTACAACTTGACTTCATGTCTCTCCTGTAGTCATATTGCACATGAATTGTGATTGAATAATCTATTTTCACTGATGGGAAAAACTAGTCATTGTCTATCACTATTCTTTCCATCACTTTTCGTTGTGCAGTAATGTTCTTCTTATGCAGTCCTGATATTGTGAAGTAGATAACACTGAAATTCCACAAGTGTGCACTTGTGGCAAAATAGAGAGGAAAGGGAAAATAGAAAGAAAACATGAGCTGTATAGGGCAACCACTGGTAAGAAATGAGACTGTGCAGAAGACCAATCACAGAAATTTGTATCAAGGAAGCACCAGTAGCACTTTCTTGATATAAGGTGTTCAGCAAGGTGTGAATGTGATAGTTCCACTAATGGTATGTTTCTGTTTGCTTAAAAATATGATTGTGACAAGATAACAGGCTGGTGTAATAAAGTTTCTTATTGCTGATATTTAGGAATAAAAGTGTCCCGTTTTATCCAGGTTGAGATAGCATTCATTTGATCCACTGAATCCTTCAAGCAGCATTTTATTACTAACAGAGATGGGTATATTGTAACCTCCGGCCGAGAGAGGCCAAGGTTTCAGAGAACAATAATTGGGTTGCTATGGCTCAGTCTGGCTCCTGGGGGGAAGAATCTTCCCACTCCTGTATTACAGTATTAAAATAATTTAAAACAAAAACAACATAATGCAACTCCTTGTCTTTAATCATCCATCCACATTATTCTGCCCTTCACTTTGTGCTAGAAATGGATCTAAATTAAAAGGAGCCATGCATCGTTGGCTCCATCATTTTTATCACAGCTGCCTTCAGTGAAATATGAATGAGAGTTGAATAATACAGATGGAACAGTATGAAGAAAGCTAATGGTAACCTCTCTAGTTGATATGGTCATCATTTTATTCGCACTATTACCCCTCAAGCAATATAAAGTATGGAGGTAATCAGACCTCGCCCCTGGTGATTACACAAATGCATATTTCATAGAGTTCATCTACCACCTGAGTTGTGGGTCTTGGAAGCGTCTGTGTTCAAATTTCATCTTCTGGTTGACTCTCGAGAATTCAGAATAGATACAAGCAATTTATGCAAGTATGAGAGACTGCCTGCTGCTCTGGTTTCACCTTGAATTACGGGACTGATTACTGGAAATAGCACAGAGTTAGATACATTTCCACCCGAGCTTTTGTGATTTTACACATTGTAATGAGGAAGTATTATCTGAAAATGCATTAAGGTCCTAAAGATAGCAAAAAAAAAAAAAGCAAAGCAAACTCTAGTGATGAAATGTTAAGTGATCTTTGATCCTCAAGAGAGAAGGGGAGGGGATAATAGTCTTTCAAGTGCTGTGTCCTGCCAACATGTTATTGCACTATCCATAGGATTTGTTTTCAAATAAAAAAGAGAAAATCTTGTAAAAAGACTTGATTGCATCAG
Source organism: Anolis sagrei (assembly GCF_037176765.1). NCBI lineage: Eukaryota > Metazoa > Chordata > Lepidosauria > Squamata > Anolidae > Anolis > Anolis sagrei. The sequence goes on from NC_090023.1 coordinate 126,002,607, forward strand.
GCACAAATATACAATGATCTCACTAGATAGTCACTGAATATAAAAGAAAATGATCAGTACATTGAAAGGACAGTTTCTTATTGCCTTTTTACATGTACATTTTATAAATTCAAGCTCCTGGTAACACAGTGGGTTAAACTGCTGAGCTACTGAACTTGCTGACCAAAAGGTTGCCAATTTGAATCTGGGGAGCAGGGTGAGTTCCTGCTGTTAGCCCCAGCTTCTGCTGACCTAGGAGTTCAGAAACATGCAAATGTGAGTAGAGCAATAGGTACCACTCTGGCAGGAAGGTAATGGTGCTCCATACAGTCATGCTGGCCATATGACCTTGGAGGTATCTATGGACAATGCTGGCTCTTCAGCTTAGAAATGGACATGAGCACTAACCCTGCAGAGTCAGACATGACTGGACTTAATGTCAGGGGAAAACCTTTACCTTACCTTTATATATTCTTTAAAGATGTATGTGTAAATATATACCTTACCATTAGAAATAAATGTGCCTGGACAGAATATATACTGTACAGGGTTTTACCATTACTTCTGGGTAGAAAAAAGGATGGTTTATGTGTATCTGCCATGGCTCAATGCTATGGAATCATTTAAGGTGTATTTTACAAGTTATTTAGCCTTCTCTACCAAATGTACAGAAGTCTAAAGAATTTGTTGGTGCCTCACCAAATTCAACCAGCTCAGCATTCATAGCATTAAGCCATGGCAGATAAAGTGGTGTCAAACTACATAAATGCCACAGTGTAGAGAATGTCATAGTATGAGATTATGGAGGATCTCATAACATGCTTCTGGGTTCCAAACACTGCTTTTCTGTATGATTCCGAAGTCATTAGTGGCCCCCGGTGGTGCAGTGGGTTAAACCCCTGTGCCGGCAGGACTGAAGACCAACAGGTCGCAGGTTCGAATCCGGGGAGAGGCGGATGAGCTCCCTCTATCAGTTCCAGCTCCTCATGCGGGAACATGAGAGAAGCCTCCTACAAGGATGATAAAAACATCAAAATCATCCAGGCGTCCCCTGGGCAACGTCCTTGCAGACAGCCAATTCTCTCACACCAGGAGTCACTCCTGACACGACAAAAAAAAGTGGTGAATTTGTTGCTGCTACTGTTTCTGCTATTACTGCTGTTATTTCATCATTATACATTCAGCAATCTCTGGCCCCTTCTACACTGCCCTATATCCCAGGATCTGAGCCCAGTTTATCTGATTTAAACTGGATTATATTGTCTTTGCTGCCAGATAATCTGGGATAAGAAGATAATCTGGAATCAGATTCTGGGATATAGGGGCAGTGTGGAAGGGGCTTCTGTGTTTGTTCAGTGGTTCATCAACTTCACCCTCATTTTGTATGTTTATGATGGATTCCCCTTCTCCACCACTGTTTGATGTTTCTAATCATACCATTCATCTGCCTCAATTTCCCCTTCTTGTGCCATGATCTGCTGAGGAATCAAAAGAGTACCATGCCTCTCATGGCTCCAAATTGTGCCCCATCAGCCTCCTCTGATTGTTATTCCATTGTACAGATGGAAAACCAAAGCAGAAGTTACATTAGAATCATAGAATCATAGAATCATAGAATCAAAGAGTTGGAAGAGACCTCATGGGCCATCCAGTCCAACCCCCTGCCAAGAAGCAGGAATATTGCATTCAAATCACCCCTGACAGATGGCCATCCAGCCTCTGCTTAAAAGCTTCCAAAGAAGGAGCCTCCACCACACTCTGGGGCAGAGAGTTCCACTGCTGAATGGCTCTCACAGTCAGGAAGTTCTTCCTAATGTTCAGATGGAATCTCCTCTCTTGTAGTTTGAAGCCATTGTTCCACGTCCTAGTCTCCAAGGAAGCAGAAAACAAGCTTGCTCCCTCCTCCCTGTGGCTTCCTCTCACATATTTATACATGGCTATCATATCTCCTCTCAGCCTTCTCTTCTTCAGGCTAAACATGCCCAGCTCCTTAAGCCGCTCCTCATAGGGCTTGTTCTCCAGACCCTTGATCATTTTAGTCGCCCTCCTCTGGACACATTCCAGCTTGTCAATATCTCTCTTGAATTGTGGTGCCCAGAATTGGACACAATATTCCAGATGTGGTCTAACTAAAGCAGAATAGAGGGGTAGCATTACTTCCTTAGATCTAGACACTATGCTCCTATTGATGCAGGCCAAAATCCCATTGGCTTTTTTTGCCGCCACATCACATTGTTGGCTCATGTTTAACTTGTTGTCCACGAGGACTCCAAGATCTTTTTCACACGTACTGCTCTCGAGCCAGGCGTCACCCATTCTGTATCTTTGCATTTCATTTTTTCTGCCAAAGTGGAGTATCTTGCATTTGTCACTGTTGAACTTCATTTTGTTAGTTTTGGCCCATCTCTCTAATCTGTCAAGATCATTTTGAATTCTGCTCCTGTCCTCTGGACTATTGGCTATCCCTCCCAATTTGGTGTCGTCTGCAAACGTGATGATCATGCCTTCTAGCCCTTCATCTAAGTCATTAATAAAGATGTTGAACAGGACCGGGCCCAGGACAGAACCCTGCGGCACTCCGCTCGTCACTTCTTTCCAAGATGAGGAGGAAGCATTAGTGAGCACTCTCTGTGTTCGTCCACTTAACCAATTACAGATCCACCTCACCGTAGTTTTGCCTAGCCCACATTGGACTAGTTTCCTTGCCAGAAGGTCATGGGGGACCTTGTCAAAGGCCTTACTGAAATCCAGGTACGCTACATCCACAGCATTCCCCGCATCTACCCAGCTTGTAACTCTATCGAAGAAAGAGATCAGATTAGTCTGGCATGACTCATTCAACACCTCTTAGCCACTAAGTTGGTAGAGCTTGGATTGTAATTGCAACATATCAAGGTCAATATTTACAGGGTCTGCTCTGGGGAAAACTTATTCTAATGAGTAAGCTTGGGTGCCTGCAGTCACATTTTAATGAGAAATGAATGGTAGACCTGTAGCTTGGTGATCAGCTATTAAAGCAAAATTTAGCCCATTTTTTAAAAAATGTAGGCTACCTTTTCCCTGGAAGTTTCATTATCTTGTGGTGTTTTGAATTTTACCCAGAATCTGAATGTTATTGGAGTTTTCATCAGTGTTCCAAATCACTGTGAATCCCTGCTACAATGTTTAGTTGTTAATGACTTTGTCTGACAGATTACTAAGTGAACCTCACAGCAAAGACATAGAGGGAAGAAAAGGTGCCAATCAAACCAGTTGTTTCCCTTTTATAAAAAAAAATGTAACAAAGGTGTGTCTGTTGCTTCTGGCACTTCACTTCTATACCAGCTTTAAAAATAAAGTGATACAATAATGTGTTTAACAATAAAGGTAGAAATAAATGTACTGTGGTGTGCATTTAGGCATAAATGAATGTACCAAAGTGGTGACTTGGCACCAGTTTCTTGCTCACCAGGATGATGGAGGTCCTGGAAATAGATGAACTGCTTATCCTGATCAGGAATCAGTCCCAGTCTCATAGCAAAAGTCAACACCGTCCCATTTCTGTGGGGAAAAGGAGAACCTTCACAGGAACAAAGACCAGCAAAGGCCAGGTGGGAAACCTTCTACTTGTTCAATGTATTGTCGAAGGCTTTCATGGCTGGAATCACTAGGTTCTTGTGGGTTTTCTCGGGCTATAGAGCCATGTTCTAGAGGCATTTCTCCTGACGTTTCGCCTGCATCTATGGCAAGCATCCTCAGAGGTTGTGAGGTCTGTTGGAAGTAGGAAAAATGGGTTTATATATCTGTGGAATGGCTGGGGTGGGGCAAGGAGCTCTTCCCTGCTGCAGTTAGGTGTGAATGTTTAGCTGATCACCTTCATTAGCATTTGAAGGCCTGCCTGAGTCTGGGAAAATCTGTTGCTGGGAGGTGTTAATCTGTGCCTGGTTTTTTCCTCTCTGTTGTTTAGCTGTTATAATTTTAGAGTTTTTTAATACTGGTAGCCAGATTTTGTTCATTATCATGGTCTCTTCCTTTCTGTTGAAATTTTTAACTGGAAAAAACCAGGCACAGATTAACACCTCCCAGCAACAGATTTTCCCAGACTCAGGCAGGCCTTCAAATGCTAATGAAGGTGATCAGCTAAACATTCACACCTAACTGCAGCAGGGAAGAGCTCCTTGCCCCACCCCAGCCATTCCACAGATATATAAACCCATTTTTCCTACTTCCAACAGACCTTCTCAACCTCTGAGGATGCTTGCCATAGATGCAGGCGAAACGTCAGGAGAAATGCCTCTAGAACATGGCTCTATAGCTCGAGAAAACCCACAAGAACCTACTTCTACTTGTTGTCTCCTCTCTCCTGCTGGCTTGGCAGTAGACACTCATAGTTGGTTAGGTGGTAAATTACTTCCTGAAGTCAATGTCCTTCAGTAATTAACTCCAGCAAGACCCAATCCAATGGGACTTGCATAGTCCAGTGCCCAACATGACTTCCCATTGGCATGTGCTCAATGTCCATATTACATAAGCCTACCTTATGACTTTGACACCGAGAAACCATGTGGTCTAACAAACAACACAGGCAAAGTGTCACCCAAACAGGGCAGAAGGATCCTGTAGGGGAGGGTAAGCATCCAAGCATCCAAAATTTTTATTTGGTGTGCATTGGAAGAGGGGTAGTCTTATACGGCGAGTATATCCCAAATTCTATATTTTAACTGGAAAAGTTGGGAGTCGTCTTATATGCCAGAATATACGGTAGTTTATCCTAGAAGTGTTTATAAAAGAAGCCCCAACCCTTTCAATTTTTCTGCATTGACCTTTTTAATGCCTGGGCAGGGCAATGGTTCCAATCGGAAGGAGACTGGCACCCTGAGACAGCATTGGCATTTTCCCTGCAGAATGACCCTCAACTTATCAACAGGTCATATAGAAATCCATAATTTTTGCTCCAAAATCTGCCCTCAACTTTTTCCTAAGGTTAACCTATACATGAATATATATGGTAATCTCAGTGGGTGCTCTTGAATAATTTCATTGCATTGCCCATTCTCCCTGGAAGTGAGATTACCTGAACTATGTTCTTATGCGATAGTGTTGCACCATCTTTCTGTGCCAAATGTGCTTCTTGTATTTCTTTTGTTTGGAACACTGAAGCAGAAGATATTTAAATCATACACCAACTCACACATTACTATACAGTCTCCTTTCTCTGGGGTTGCTAAGAGTTTCATTTGCTATAATTATATGCTTGACACTTGCAAAGTACACAGTGCAATCTTCAGATGTGACCTTATGCTTTGATGCACATACATTTCCTCTGCACTGTGATTGTATCTGTGGATGAAGTAATGTAGAGCTGTATTAAATATTCTTCATTTTCAGTGGTCTAGTAGAAAATAAAACCGCCTAACCATTCCCGTGGGACAAAAATGCTTCCTGCAACTCACTTAGGGTCAAAACAGATGTGATGCTAAGCTTCTATTTAGAAAGAATGGTGAAAGTCACTGAATTGTAAAAACATATTATTTCCCTTGAGTATGCATCTTGCATTCCCATGCTTTATTTCAAGCATACGATGCTGCTTATGATCTCAGCCATATGATCTCAGTCTTCAGTATTTCTCAGTTTTATACCATGGAGAAAAACATCCAATCATCCAGCTTTTGCTACTTCCCTGCTATTTTCTTGTTTTCCCAACTAAGGAGGAAGAGGGAGTTCCTTGTCTAACTAGCTTTTTTTCCTTTAAAAAAGAGTAAAAAAGAGAAACCTCTTTCATGGAGAGAAAATGTGGTGCTGCAGAGCTAGTTTGACTTATCCACTAGGTACGATGGGCAGTATTCATATAGCATTTGAGAGGATGTAGTAAGTAGCAAGTCACACACACACACACACACCCCACAAACACATACTTCAAACCATGATGGTGTGGATTACAAATTCTCATTGTAGGACAACAGATTATCTAAAGATGCTTTTGACATTTGGGCTGTACATCCAATTCATGAGTACCATTGTCTTCATTTTTCTCTCCATGTCTATCCTTTCAACTTTCTGTTTTGTCTTTGGGTCAGAGGTGGGGGAAGTGTTAACAAATTATATGAAAGAAAAATGAGTTAATCCTAGGACAAACATTTTCTTCCAGTGGGTATGTATTAATAATTCCCAGTCCCTTTTCTTCAAATTATCAATATATGTATAATAATGTGAAGCTGACCACAAATTCATCCCTTTCAGCTCCCATTTTATTACAGGGAGACAATGTTATTGTGGAAGGGCTCACAACTATGAAAGATGCATGGTTAAATATTTTACTTTCTTCCTTTCCTTCACAAAGAGGAGCTGACATTACTAACATATGCTCTCTTTTAACTGTGATAAATGTCCATAGTGAAAAGACCCATAGAGAACAAAGAGGCACCAACTGTTCATCCTGGGGAGCTAAGTTCCTCCTCAGAAGAGCACACAGATAGAAAGCAACTAGTAAGAATTATGTTCTTCTGCCGTGCCTTCTCCAGCCTTTTTCTTTCCAGATGGAGAAAGCACAACAGGAGAAAAAGCTACACATCTTCTCAGGCCCGTAGCCAGGATTTCGTTTCGGGGGGGCTGAATTTTTTTTCAGGGGGGGTTTCGGGGGGGGCTGAGTTTCGGGGGGGGGGCTGAGTCTGAGTGAAAGAGGGTCTACCCTAGCAAACCTTTTGTATCATTACACCAATACCCCCATGCATATGGGATATATTGAGTATGGTGATCAGATCATGATATGAATAAACATAACAGTTTAAATAATGCACCAATAAGGCCTTTTCGCGAACCACCATGAAAATTTCGGGGGGGGCTGAAGCCCCCCGAGCCCCCCCCCTGGCTACATGCCTGCATCTTCTATATGACACTAATGAATCCTCCCAATATTCTTGCACCAAATGCCCATTGATTTCTCTATTCACATTCAATTCCCAAACATAAACATACTTTAAGGTACCACCAGAATCTTCCCCTTTTTACAGAAGCATCCTTTGAAGGGTTACTCATTTTATCATTGCTTCTGTTATCTACTTGTTCTCCCCATTATGACATCATTTCCTAAGGAGGCAAAAGAATCCCAGATCGCACACAAATTCCTCCTCCTCCTCCTCTGCACAGACAATATACTAAAAACAAGAAAAAGAAACCCCTTCTTTCTGCCCATGTCAACTGTAGGTGATTTATTTTCTTCCCTACTTCCTATGGAGGTAAGAAAGCCCTATCCAGACAGCTTTTCTTGCACCAAAACGTCAAATTTATATCACCTTTTTGCCTCTCCTGCATTATTCAACTGCACAAGTTCAAAGAGAGAGAGATGCCTTGTAGATGAGATATTGATTGATGGGTTGATTTATACTTATTTATTGAGAGACATTGTTAAATTGAATATTATAATTTGGAATAACAAAAATTCAGATATTCCTGTATAAAATTAAGAAATTCCTTGAGATATCTTGGAACTGTACCAAGAGTATCAATCAAACTCATTGGGGGATCAAGTCAGGTTTTATTTGCAAGCCTGATTGCCCAGATAGCATCTGATTTCAGATGCTGCATTTCATCTGTTTTGACTCTTAGGCTGTAAGATCTTCATATCTGGAGGATCATATGGTGATTTCTTTTTCATTCTCCTCATCCAGCAGTAACTGCTTTTTTTATCCTTCTAGATTAATCACTTAAGTGGTCATATTCAGTCTGAAGTCACTCAGCAAATGATACGGTTTCATGCTAGAATGCAACAAATCAGACATTGTTATCTAATGAAATGACTGAGGACAATACATGTGCAAAATTGTGAACTTCAGTGTGAATCCCTTCTGCAAGGAAAGGTGGGGTTGTGCAGAGCGAGGTTAGATGACATTATTGAAAAAATTAGGAACACTGTCAACTCAGCTGTAACATAATGCTTCCTTGAAGTCTTCTTTGAAGTCTTTGCAACATTAATTGGGAGTATGTTACAGAAAAAAATCCTTTGCATCCCAGAAACACTTTTCGAAGAGCCGTGCTTGTTCCTCAGCTTTTTATTCAAGCACCTCTTTATTTCTCATTTGTTACAGAGGTGTACAAATGGAAACACTGTCAAGGCTTTTTTGATCTAATCTTTAAGCTACCCACGAGGTATCATATATTCAAGGGAATCACAGGGTTTCTTTCCAGAGGCATTTACTTGGTGACATTTTAACAGAGCAGCTAGGATGATAACTTGAGCAAGGTGAAAGCAGCCTGCTGAGTTGCTAGAGATACTTCTCCATATGCCAAGATTCCCTGTGGCTGATGCCAAATGCTAGTCTCTGAACCAAGCTTCTGAATAATATCCAGACTAGAACGTTCAGGGAGAGGCCTTTAAAGCTCTCTTTGGACTATTAACAGGATGACTAAGGACCCCATCACACTGAGGTCAATCAGCTAGGCTGCAGCAGGGGGGATTTGCCACTCAGTGTGGCAAATCCGGTGGGCAGTGGGGAAAAACCATTTCCCTATGCTCCATATTGCCCACTGTACCACTTCCCCCATCACATAAGGGAAAGCATCGCCTCCTGACCCCCCCCCCCCCCCCCCCGGTTCGTCTTCTACAGTTGTGTGATGGCATTCGGCAGCCTCCATCAAGGTAGCATCCTGGCAGTGGGCTAGGACACTTCCAAGTTTCCAAGTTTCCATGTGATGAGGTGGTAAGCAGACAACTTAATGGTAGAAAGTTACCAGCTGACCTCTATATAAACATAGTTTTTGAAAAATGCACTGCTCAAGGTTTAATCATGCTCATTTGTTGCATTCTCCTCCCTCCCATATATTTTCAGAGATCATCATAATTGCTATCTTCACAGTTAGTTTGCTTTTTTCAAAAGAAAACCTGAAGAATGGCAGTAGTGTTAAAGTTAAGACTCCTGATAGTTTTCAGGAAATTGGATTTTTTTGTGGGTAAATTGTAAGAATCCTCCAGTGAATGTCGTATTATTGAATTTAATAGGGCTGCAGCTGCTGTTGACCATGGGGGTTTGCAAATGCGTGGGGGTTTTGCCGGCTTCATGTTGTGCTCTACTGTCTTTCCCCCACCCTCCTCATAACCTTTCGGGTTTAATTGGCATTTTGGACGTGTAGAAATAGTATTTTAAGCTGGCTTTCTTTTCTTTGTGTAAATATCTTTGTAGTTACAACAAAATGGATTCATTGGGGGAAATGAATTTGTTCCCATGAGGATTAATTTGATCTGTCTAACATAATTGGATGATAGCTGGTGTTAAATGGCTATTAAAGGTTGGCAAACTGGGGTTAAATGGGCATTAAATGTTGGCAAGGCCATGGGAGGCTTTGGTTATCACTTCTTAGTCTATTTATCTCCTCTTCCATTGAACTGTGGTGGCATTTCAAGACAAGTTCTAATAAACTAAAGGTTTACTTGGATGCACAAACTGAACTGAAAGGTTTGCCCTTCCGTTTGGTAGGACAGGGCAGATGAGAACTCTGGCATGACTGACATGTCTGAATCTCATTTCCCATGAGCCCTGGACAAACTGATCAGTGGTGTAGCATGATGGAACAAATAGTTCATCAAAATCTGGGGGGGGGGGGGGTAAGATGCTGCCTACTCAAACATGAGATACAGTGAACAAATTTCCTCAAGTAGTGGTTGCTGGCAACTGAGAGGAGTGGAAGCCATCTTAATCTCTTTTTCTGAATTGCTGCCATCCTGGGATACTTTACCATTGCTGCCATGGGTTGACCCACTACCTTGCCTAGTTGTCTGTTTCCAATGAATCAAAGCCATCATGGTCAGAACTGAGTGAGGAAGTAGAAAAGCAGAAAGGCAGTCTGCAGTAGGTAAAGGTCAACTGTGCACAATGTCTCACTCTGCTTATGAAATGTACAACATCACTGCCACTCCTATATTTCTCTGAGTAGGGAATAAGACAAGCCTGAGTGGTGAGATGAGAACAGACCGACACTGACATATAGGAACTTGTGGACCTTGTCTTCTTGCTTTTAGAAAGTGGAGGGGACTGGCCCTTTGCCAGTATAAATGAACTACAAGTAAGTAAACTTCCAGCTTAGATAGCTTTTATCTATATGGTGGAGGTTCCTTCGTTGGATAGCTTTTATCTATATGTAGTAGGGGCTCCTTCTTTGGAAGCTTTTTAAATAGAGGCTGGATGGCCATCTGTCAGGGGTGATTTGAATGCAATATTCTTGCTTCTTGGCAGGGGGTTGGACTGGATGGCCCATGAGGTCTCTTCCAACTCTTTGATTCTATGATTCTATATAATACAAAAGAAGCACCATTTTATCTTTGCTTTAGGTAGCCAATGACTATCTATAATGAGATTTCAGTTAGGACCGTGGTTACAGAGTCCATGCCCCATGAGCTTCTACTAAACTAGATCAGCCAGCACAGAGGACAAACATTCTGGATTGAGGGCAAACTACAGAAGTTTGTTACAGTTTGACCAAGAGGAATGCAAGTACCAGTCAATGCTAAAAATATACAAGACTCCATAGACATTTTATGCTGTTCTGACAGCCATTCAGACTTCCCATGCCTCCTCCTGATTGGCTGAGAAACCATACTGACTAGGATCTGGGCAGGGATTGGCCAGAGGTTTCCCTGACATCATTTACAGGAGGAGATCCTGGTGATGGGATTAAGAACAGCTGATCATTGAAGGGTTTAAAGATCCAGTCTGTTGTAGAGACACCCTGGTGGACGACGTGATACAGAGGGGAGTGATGACATGGGTATGCAAGTGATTCCTTGATTGACTCAAGTGTCCAGTTCAATAGAAACAAAGATGAAAGCCCCAAAGGACAACAGATGGCATTCCCAAATAATCAGAGGTTTGGCTGCCTATTCAGAAGGCTAATGTATTCATATTCATTTAGCATTCTCTGCTGTGTGAATGATAAGTCTCTAACCTTAGTCAAACAGGTAAACATCCTAAGCTCATCTTGGTGACAAAAGGATCATCTGTCCACATACTGTATATAGACAAAATAATATAATATCTGGCTTGGGAGATCGTTGGAGGGATCTTTTGTTAATTGTACAGCAATCTCTGTTTCCAGGAGCGTACGCAAACAGGGGCCATGGGGATAACAGGAGCCTTCAGGATATGTTTGATACAAGTTTTTAGATTTAGAAATTGATACAGTATACAAGTAATACAAGTTACACAAGAAATTCCATTTGTATACATTTATTAAAGGGTTTAACTTTGATAGAGTTTGGGATACAGTTGCTGATGGTCCTTCTGGAGCCTCCAATCGTTTAGATATTGCAAAATTTTGAAAGAGCAGAAAATGTTTCAAAAATAAAGAAAAAAACATAATCCTTGCCTGAAGTTTTTTTATTGATCCCAATCTTTTGTGGAGGGGGTGCTATTGCTTGACTACACCTATACAGGAGACAGACCTAAAACACAGCAGCTGTGAACAACCAGGAGAAGCAGAGAATTTCTTTTTGTCCTTACTGTTATAGTAAACAGCTGTATCTCATAAGTAGAAGGAAGAAGAGTAAATGACTGGGAGAAAACGATAAAGGGGAAAGGCAGCTCAGACAAATAGACTGACAATAGGATATTTGTTTGACAAGTAATTGGCTATGGGTTCTTCTACACTATAGAACTAATGCAATTTGACACCACTTTAATGATCATGGCCCAATACTATGAAATTCTGAGAGCACTGGTGCCTCACCAAATTACAACTGTAGCACAGCCATGACAAGCTATCAAAATGAAGACAAAACAGAAGCTTATAAACGAGGTAAGATTTGCCATTCCATTCAAGAAATCAAGTGAGATGACTATATAGACATGCTGTAGTGATTCAATTTGCTGATTGATACGACAGGCTAGATGCCAACTATGACAAGACAGGTATGAACTGGGGCAGTGGTGATAAAATACATAATTCACATTGCTTGAAAATGTAGTTAGTCAAAACTGGCACAATTGAAAAGGAACATATGGATGCTGTGACTGCCCCTAAAGCCTTCCTTTTGAACTTTGATAGAACAGACTTCAAAATTAACACCTGTCAATGAACTAGATCTACCAAAATGAAAGCTAAAAGGGAAGTCCTTGGTTTTCTCAGTGAACAACAGGGGCCTCATGTGGCTTGAGTAGATGAGATATAGTGAATAGCAAGGAGAGTGTGTTGTGTATAAAATGAATTAGTGGAGCACTTCTTTGTTACAAGAGGGGATTGGCTACAGGTAATAACTGTGGTTCAAAAACTAAGAATCCTTTACACTTCTACCCTACTCCATTTCAAATTTCTACCTGCTGACTTGAAGGGTGTAACAGACTTTCCTTCAAGCTCACACTGGGTTGCTCTTTGGTGCTCCTCATTAGCAAAAGAGGCAGTAAAAGGGCAAAGACAGGAAGGGTCAGATCTTAACCGCAATCATAGACTTCAGCTTCTGCCTGCTCTCTTTTCATCCCAAGGCATTCCTAACACTTCAATGATGCATAACCTACTTAAAAAGTGGGAAGGGGTGTGTGTGACATGTTCAAAAAAGAAAAGCAGAAAACCTAATACACCTTCCCTGCTTTCTTCTTTTTAATTTGTTTCAGCTATTTTAATTTTGTTCCTAACTGGTTCTAACCAAGGATAAATAGAATTGCTGATGAGTCACATTATATTCTCACCGAATGATCCAGAGTAAAGCACAAGATGTGTAATTAATGCATAGCAGTAGCTGTACAGTTTATAGGGTTTAAATGAATAGGCATGTTTAAATATGTCTGCCTGAACTCTTGCACTGCAATTTTAACAGGGTGAAATTCCATTAACTTCTTTTGATATTAAGCGAGTCAAGAAGATTATGGTCTAAGTGTTTCTTATGATCTTTAGCAGCAGTTTTCACCAACCAGAAATTCCTGAATGCTCTGACCCTCCATGGGAGTTACTTGATAATTTTGGTCCAGTGCAAGAATGTACAGGAGTACAAGATGTTTACTGTTGCTATTCTTTGAAAGCGTGTTTCACAGCTTTATATTTTTGCAAGAGTCAAGAATTCATCCATGGACATATGTTCATAGTTGACCTACAGCACTACAGAGCATTCTAGAGGAATGTTCATGTTGAATTAATCTGGCTCTCTATATATGTGGTGTACTTGAAGAAATCCACACAAAAATCCATACAAATTTTCCTTTGAATATTAGAATTGTTTGGGTTGAAAAGAAACTCCAGGGGAAAAATTAATCCATCCCTATCTTTGTTCAATTGCCAACCTTTGCTTTCAAGAGGTGTGTCACTGATACAATACATGAATGGGAATCAACAGCTTTTTAAAATTACAACTCCAACAATCCCCCAGATAGCAGTAAAATATCTGAAAAACAAAGTTAAAAGACATAACCTTTGCCAGTTCTGATCGTTAATTGTGTTGACTGCACAATTCCCACTTGTCTTGGTTTTTCTACTTCCATTGTGAATGCACACTACCCACAACTGTAGTTATGTATCTCAATGTGCACAATTTTAAAGGCATTTGTATGTATCCTATTTGTAATGGTTTATTGTTAACTGCAGTCAAGTTGCCTTGAAGATATCCTGTATCTAAAGGACCATCTATTCCAAGACCAGTTTGAAGATCAAATATCATAAAAGGTCAATCCCAAGTAATGGTGACCCTATGAATGAGAGACTTCATCCTGTTCAGATTATGCAAATTCAGGGTCATAGGTTCCTTTGATTCAATCTATTCACCAGTGATGAGCTTTTGCTCTTTTCCCTCTGCCTTTTGCTTTACCAGTCATTATCTTGTCTAGTGAGGCATGTCTTCTCATGACATGTCCAGGGTATGGCAAGCTAAATTTAGCCACCTTGGCGTCTAGGGATGATTCAGGCATGATTTTTTTTCTAGGATGCATTTATTTTTCCATTTAGCCATCCATGATACCAGTAGAACTCTCCCCATTTCAAATTAATTTATTCTCTTCCTATCAGTTGTCTTCATTGTCCAACTTTCACATAAAATACATTGACATCAGGAAAACTATGTCAATATAAATAGTGGTTATCAATATGCCAAACTGTTCCTGTCTCATCAAACCATAATACTCATTCTGGGTTCAAATATATCTATTTAAATTATTACAAATATACATGTTAGAACTCAGGATGAATGTTGGCTCTCTGCCACTTCTATCTAAATAATAATAAATTATTGCTAATGTGGTCCACTGAAGACGAACAGGTCAAACACTGCCAAATACAATGGGCAAAAGATCTAGGACACAGTATACCCTTGGAACAATGGGAAACAATATGGAATAAAAAATTAAAATATACAAAGGCAAACGACATAAAAGAAAACTGGTATAAGATGCTATACCGCTGGTATTACACGCCAGAAAAACTATCGAAATTCAATAGAGGGATATCCAATCTATGCTGGAAATGTCAGAAGGAAAAAGGAACCTTCATACATACATGGTGGACTTGTAAACACATCAAAAATACTGGAAGGAAATTCACAACATATGCCAAAAAATATTAAAAACAAATTTTCCCATAAAGCCAGAAACCTACCTATTAGGAATGTTTGAAACAAAATTAACTAAAAATCAAGAGAAAATGCTATTTCTACTCAGCACCGCTGCCAGACTGCAAATTGCAAAATTATGGAAACAGGCAGAGATACCACGAGCAGACGATTGGATAATCACAGTTTTTGATTTAATACAAATGGACTGCTTGTCACAGAAACTAAACAACACATATAAAAAAACGGACTGGTCAGGTTTTAAAGACTATATTAATTCGAGGAAGATTCCACTCATGATAGACCTATCCTGCTTTTGAACCTTTACACTGAAGTGAATTCGAGAGGACTTTGATGAACCGCAAATGGAAATCTCTATCAACCCTCAGACGACTTTGGGAAGTACAACCATTTTAAGATTCTGTTGGGGAGGTGACGGGTCTCATTTGTGACGTTATTAGACTGTTTTTATCTGTGCTCCCCCCCTACCCTTCCCTAACCACTTCCCCTACGTCCCCTCACAATCATCATCCCTGTGTGTATACGTGTGTATCTATGTATCTATGTAAAATGCACAATAAAAATTAAAAAAAAATCTGTTAGACCACTGGCAGAGGGTAAATCTTGCCAGTGTAATGGCAAATCATTGTTGTTTCAGCAAATCAGTGAATGGATGGGCAGTGACTTACCCAGGAATCATTTGGTTCCCATTGTGCCACTTTGAAAAGGTGTTTGATAAGGTGATACTGAATAACACCATTCATAATGCCCCCATCCCCCAAATGCCTACATATTATATCAGTATAAGTCACCAAAAATTATTCTGGATTTAGTCCTCCAAGTAAAGGTGTAAAAGCTTTACCTGTGCAAAAGCTCATGAGTTTTCAAAGCACAAGAATATTGGGGCTGTTAGTGTTGCTATGCAATTAGTGCTGTTTCTTCAAATATATATAAATGAGGAAGCCAGGTAGATAGTATTAGCCTCTCTATTAACTGGTAATTTCCAAGCACTACAATGCTTAACACTTAAAATCCAATTTTAGTGCTACATTCAAGTTAAATCAGCGATAACTTGGCAAACTCATTTAATTTCCATTTAGTTACTCATGTGATTAACTTGGGGTACATGTACACTGTTGAATTAATTGGCATTTGACACCACTTTAAGTGCCATGACATAGTGTTATGGAATCATGAGTGGTGTCATTCTCTGCCAAAAAATTACTGGTGCCTCATCAAATAACAACTTTTAAGATTCTATAGCAAAGAGCCATGGCAGTTAAAGCAGTGTTGAATTCCATTAATTATTTATTCAGTGTAGATGCATTCCTGGATCTAAACTTTACATTAAAGTGTTTCTAATTGTGGTCTTCCAGCTATTATGTTGTCCCTTAACATTGCTTGTGTTGGCTAGATCTTATGGCACTGTATAGAGGCCCATCCATTCCCAGAATGCCTTGGGGTTCAAAACGTTGATTTGTCAAGACCAAGGAAAGAGAACTAGGGGGTGCATCTACACTGTAGAATGAATGTGATTTGATAACACCTTAACAGCAATGGCCCAGTGCTTAGAATCATATGAGTTGTAATTTGGTGAGGCGCCAGTATTCTTTGGCACAGAAAGCGAAAGACCTTGTAAAACTTCAGCTTCCATGATTCCATAATATTGAGCCATAGCAGTTAAAATTATATGAACTTGCATTAATGCTACAATGTAGATGGACCCTAGATCTTAGCTTCACCTCTGAATCCATTTCCCCATTTCTTTTTCAGCCATTTATAGGTCATCATTCTGGTACAGCTTTCCAGTATACTGCTAGTAGCTTTCTCCCCCTAAGGAAGTCAGCATGAATTGGTCACTTTCATTCCTCTTTTTGTGTCCTAATAACACCAACAAACTTAATGTATGCTGGCAATCAGAAACAAGGAAAAGAACAAGAAATATCAATTTTGGAAATCAGAAGCAAATGCTTGGTTTACTTAAACCTCCTGCGAATCAGCAGAGATTCTACTATTCACCTATTTATTCAGCACCAGAGGAGGCAAATATGTTGCTTAAACTTGAAAGCACCCAGGTGTGACAGCGTTAGCACTGCAAAGAACTCTGTTAAAATAAATATATTTTTGAAATACCCAGTAAAATAGGACTTCCTTGTGACAAATCACTTGAGGATGCTGTCCTGGCTGAAAAAGCTTGCTATTGCAATGATAAAAGGTGAGCGGAAGAGATTACACAACATCATGGAAAGGGGAAAGAAGCAAAGAGGGAGTGATAAATATAGGACATATTTTGCTTGCAAGACTCTCAGGTTCAGTCCCCAATTGGGGGTAGATGGGTGGGATAACCATTTTCCTCAGAGGTGAGCACTAGCACCAAGGAAGTGTGTTTGGCCAGATGTCTACAATTGGTGGGGACAGAATTAGAATTCATGCAATTTGACATCACTTTAACTGTTATGGCTCATTGTTATGGAATCATGGGAGCTGTCATTTTATGAAAACTTTCATCTTCTCTGCCATAGAGTACTGATGCTTCAGTTAAAGAAGTGTCAAACTACATTAATTCTACAATGTAGATTCAGCCCAAATATCTTCATCTGTAACTCAATTTATGTGGTCTCTTTGCCTTTTTGATTTCAAGAGATTGCCAGTGAGATTTCAGACTGTAGCAATTATTTTAGAATGATCTCATCAATCTCTGTTTTTAACTCCAAACATCTTAAAAACACAATGGAGATAGAATTGTTTACTATGAACATAACAATAATATAGGCACTCAGTCCAATAGCATTCACTGAGGCATTAGTTGGATATCAGTGTGCCTCCAAGTGTGTAATTGGTGACGTGCAGCATCATTTTGATACAGGATTATCTCTTTCATCTTCTGAAACTACTTAGCTTTCCCTCCCTTTCCTTGTTTCCTTCTGATGGCTCTGATAGTGACTGCATTCAGATATAATTAACCTAGAAATGTGCATTATTGAGTTAGTACTTTGCAATGGCTCCAAAGGAGCTATTACAGAGAATCTCATATTGTAAATATATAATTATGGACTTGTTAAAGTAGACATTTACTCAGTAGTCCATGCAGGCTCCTTAAAGTCTACCCTGCAACCAAATCCATTTTTAATGTAGCATTGATTAGCAATTGAAAGGCATTAGGGTGGTAATAATGAAACGTATCATAAACAATAGTATGCAAGAAAGTTTCAGTGTGGTTATTTGAGTGCCTTAAGATAACCTCTCTGCTCATAAAGCTGTCTTTTGGCCCAGGTTCGCTTTTATTTAGAAATGACTCTTCTGATTAATTTCCTTTAATTGACAATATAATATGTTACACGCTGAGCTGAAAACATAGGGTAGCCAGGAGTGGATCTTTTAAAGCAGACTTATTGAGATAAGGTGAGGGCAGTTCATGACCAAGGAAATGCTGTGAGTCCTTGCATCACTGTGGTTATGCCTTTTGTTCACCAAGGTCAAGCAAGCTAAGCCCTCTCTTCACCTCTTGTGGTCTGTCTTGAAACTGTTTTTAAAGGACCAGGAGGGATAATTTGCCCTCTTTGTTTTCCCTGTTGGACTGCAGATGAAACAAGCAATTCTGCTAAATTTGAACAATTAATTTATACCTGACCTTTCCACTGGGTTCAGGGAGTGAGGATGGTTAAGTAGAACAAAAGTGCCCACTTTTAGTGGTTAAAGCTCATCTTGTTCAATTAATTCCTATCCATGTTCTCTGAAAGCAAATTTGAATAAAAATGAATATTGAAACAAGTTGAATTAAACAGTGTTAACATTCACACAGACTTGGGGTGAACCTGCATTGTAGAATGAAGGCGGTTTACCACCACTTTAACTGCTGTAGTTTAGTGAAATGGAATCCTGAGGATTATAATTTTACAAGGCATATAGCCTTCTTTGGCAAAAACTCATGCCATTTGCGGTGTCCAGTTTTTGGCTGCCCCCCATTCCATTTTTCGAGAGCTTCCCAAATTCAGGTGGGGTTTCTATTTTCATGTTGAAAAGATTTGACCCATTGCAGTCAATGGGGAAACTATAGAGGCTCATTTCACCATCATTTTAGGCCTATCAGCATGAAACTCACCTCACTTGTAGGCCACATTTACTTCTGCAAGTCTACCAACTTTCAGAACATTTTACCAATTCACTTTTTTTTGAATTTTTTAAAGTTTTTACCCTAACATTTTAAAAAACCCACAAGAGAGGGTTCTGGGAATTGAAGTCCAAAGCAAACATCAGAAGTCCCCTTTGGGGTAGACAAAGGCGAGGTATAAATAGAGTAAATAAATAAATAAATAAATGTGCTTCCAAAGATCCACCCCCAGATAGGTTTTATCTTTAACACTATAACAATCAAGTTTTCTTTTTGTAATTTCAGTCTTTGATGTGATATTAGTTGTCCTGTCAATTATATGGGGTCATGACGGAAATGTGTTGTACTCCGGCAGATTTGTTTTTGTTGTTACTGTTAGCTTAATTTTATGATTTATACCTTCATTTCAAAACAGCCTTGAGTGTGCTTTTGATTCCATCAATTATTTTGTGCTCCTGACTACACAATAAGAGAATTAAAATGGCTACCTGTTATTAATGTGTTTGTTAATATATCAAAAGCATACTCCCTCAGTGACCCAACATGACAGGAACACTCCCAATTAATCCTCTGTCATTTCACCTTTTTCATCTGCTTTTAAAATTTTTCAATTTCTCTCTGAAGCATCGGGTTGGAGAAGTCAGGGAATGCTCTGGAATTTCTTCTTCATTAATAACTTTTGCCATCATGGCCATAGTGGTGTTTCTTGGTGACACATGCCAAAGTTTTGTTTTGTGAAATCTTGGAAGGGATGCAAGAGCTTTTTCCACAAATTATTCATCATAAGCAATGGTTTTCAAGAGGACGATACTAAATTCACAGTAATGAAGAATCAAAAGTGTTCATTTGCAACCATTTTTTTAAAAATCTACACTGGGGTTCAAATATATATTTTGCTTAAGTTACACATACTCTGGTTCATATGGATTGGGCTACTGAAACATATTCTAAGAAGGGGTAACTTTAAAACTAGTTCAGAAATTTCTGGTACTGTGTTTGGAGTGATTGTCAAAATCAAGCATTTTGATTGCTGGGAATATGTCTTGGTAAGTTTCCCTGACTGCCAGTTTCTCTCTGGACCCAATTTAAGTTCAGAGAGTGGCTTTTAAAGCCTAAGCTATTTGGTCACAGTTGTTAATTTCTATTTTCATATGCACCTGCCTGCACCTTAAGACTTTAGGGGCCCAGCAACAAGATTTACACAGTGCTTTTGAATGGGAAAAGGTGAGAAATAACTGTCTTCCCTTCCAAAACTGGGTGAATTGTTTCAGCCACGTCCCTTCCCAGAACAGCAAATTCCTCTTCACTCACAGCAAAATGCCATTCGGTAATGTTAGAAGATACGTTTCACTTACACATGAAAGGGAGAGAGAAATAGTTCTATTTAGTAATACAACTAGCATAAGAATTTTAAGCCTTTTCTCCAGATCAGAATTAATGAAGAATAATCTGACCCCACGAGCATGATCACAGACAATACCAAGATTGTTTCAAATGAAACAAATGTTGGCTTGCTAATGAGATTGATTAATGTCATTTTCAAACATATCTTCATTATGGGACCTTCCTCCAAATATAAGGAACATTGACTGTTTTTGTATAATGGGGGTTACAGAAGTATTGTCCACTATGCTCTAGCTTGTATTGCCTATTTGCTTCTCAACAGATTTTGAATACACCACAGTTCACTCACCCATCCTCCTTGCACCCACTTTGTTATATAGGGATGTTCACTTTGTTGTGTGCCTGTTCATCTATTTGTTCCATTCGCCACATTAACATTAATTAGCAAATTCATCTTTCAGGCTCTCACTTATGGGACAGCTTCAGTCAGGGTTGGGTGAATAGGGAATTTAATTCATCTATCAGCAAATTGGAATTTCATCAGGTGTCCTTGCTTTCCACTCCCTTCCCCTTCCTGAACATATATTTTCCACTCTGTATAGTTTTATTAAAATCTGTTGACTTTTATTTGAATTACTTTTTTTCAGGTTACTCATCCCATTTATTTCTGTATAATGCAAAATTATCACACATCAAGACTCCATTTAAAAAAAGTTCCATAAAGATTTGGAACAAATGAACACAACCAATTCACTCCAACACACAGGATTGAGAATGAGCCTTGTCCCCAATTCACTTAGTGCTTTTCTGGGGCCCTTTCTCCCATCTGAGGGTAGGTTATAGTAAAGCTGCCAATAGTTAGATATATAAAAGTCTTATATTTATAGCTTAAGCACAAAGGGTATCAGTGTGTGAGAATTCAATTCAGCAAGGCTAATCTCAAATGCAATTAATGTTCACATTCTTTATGTGTCCCTATGGTGGTGTGTTTGCCCAAGGAATTTATTGGAAGTGATACATTTAATTAAACTCCTCGAAACACTTGGGCAATGATATATTATTTGGTCTATAAGGCACTGCTTATGGAAGGCAGACTATGGACATAATGATAGCATTTTTAAACACATTATTCTGTTTGCATTCCCTGGTAGCATTTCAGAGGTGAATGGGCTGGAGAACAAGGGCTACTATAGCACATCATTTGCAGGAGATCTGTGTAAATTGTGTCTGCATTTTGAAACATGCAATATGTTATCCATATTCATCTCTTCCTCCTTCAGTCTCTTGCACATTTCACATATAAAGAAAAATGCGATTATTCACACTGCTTATATGAAATAAAGACATATTTATGCATTACATATGCTTTAGTCTCTTTTCAAAAAATATATTCGACAAAAAAGAAATAAGAATTGTTATAGCATAAAAACTACATAGAAGGAGTAATACAAATAGACCAGTAAACAAACTAGATAATAAAACTGTGATTATAAACAGTAAAACTGAACTAAATAACAAAAAATACATTACAATACTACCAAAATAACAGAAAAAAAGAAGGGGACAAAAAAAGTATAGCTTCCCAACCACTCAGATGATGGTATTAAATAATTGCCCATTATACTCCACATAACTTTTCTAACCAATATACAGGGTGTTTCAAAATGATGGACTCTATTTCAAAGCAGTATATTTCACAACATCAAGTTACAATTACACAAGAGTCTAAGCGGTGTTCAGCAGTGGAACTCTCTCTCTCTCTTGGAGTGTGGTGGAAGCTCCTTCCTTGTAACATTTTAAACAGAGGCTGTTATGACCATCTGTCAGGGGTACTATGATTGTGCTTTTCCTGCTTGGCACTCGATGGCCCATGTCGTCTCTTCCAACTCTATTATTCTATGATTCTATGAAAAAGTTGCAAATGGTTTAATGTTATCAAGTTTTACTAAGCGTTTTGAGCCAGAAAAAGAATCTAAAAAATAACTCCACAAATGGATAATATTTCATTAGGACTTTTATTTTTAGATTTTTTAGTTTTTATTTTTAATTGTGTTTTTTATCTGTTATATGTTTTTAATAGTGATTACTTTGTAATTTTGTCTATGTTGGGCATGGTTCCCATGTAAGCCACCACGAGTCCCTTTGGGGAGATGGTGGTGAAATATAAGAATAAAGTTGTTGTTATGATGTTATGGAGTCAGCATATTTCAAATGATTGAGACTAGAGGAGGTCTGTGTGCTGAGAGAGTCATCTAGCAGTAATCCTTTGGAACTCTATCCCCAGCCCTTCAAGTGGTAAAAGTTTCATTCATTGGTAATTTGTAGTTGCAGAGGTATAGTGATTTCAAATCAGGTCCATCTTTTTAAAACACCTTGTATACCTCCACTTATATGCATCATCTACTATTTTTCAAAACCAAGTACTGCTGACCTCCCCCAATAGCTTTTCAAAAAACACTATTAAAAATTACCAAACTTTCTTAAAATTCATTATTGTCTTTTAATTAATCAAAGTTGTCAATTTATCAATTTCTGCCATACTAGTTGTACAATTTCAGCAGCCAGTCTTCTCTTGATGAAATAACCACATCTTTCCACATCTGTGTGTAGTAGTGTAGATTGCAACTTTGGTGATATATTACAGAATTTTCCCATTTTTTCTCATACTGACTATTTAGCAAATTCAACTGAGTTTTTACGTTCAGAATATCTTCCAGTGACTGATGGATCCCAATGCAACATCTCATAACAATATATTTATGATCATAACTTAAAGCAAACTTTAGACTTTTAGACTTCATCTTCTCTCATTGTTCCATTTGAGTATTGTAACAAATGTTCCTAGCCCACTTAATCATACACACCTTTATTTGTTCATCCTCTATTTCCATTTTCACTTTTTAATAAGTTGTCTATCGGAGCACCAAGGTATTTCACACCCTTCAGTTTCTAATGCTTCATTTGTTTTTATTCGATTTATTTTTTTTCAGTTATTTTTATTGAAAATAAACTGACTCCAAGAGATTAGAGCATGAGAAATGCTTAAAAGACAACACGATATATTTACATCAAAAGTGTGGGAACAACGTGTGGGGGGAAAGTAGGAAAAGAAAAGAGTGAAAAACATTTTTAAAAGGGGAGGTGGAGAAAGGGGGAGAAGGGAAAGAAAGAGTTACATATGACTCCCAGGTTGCTTAAGATTTTTATTCTATTTATTATATGTATATATACCACCCAGCAGGCAGTGCTCTCAGAGTGATATATAATATGCAATTACACCTAGTTAGGCTATGGCTTAACCTACCGCATTTTAAACTGTGGGTCATGAAAAATTTGGCAACAGTAAAAGGTATCTGAATTACTGTTGAATAACTAGTGACTGTTTCAGACATTTGTGTAAGGGCTGAATCTGATTAGCAACAAGGTACAGTATTTAAAGTGGACTCTGCAGAAAATGCTTCAGCTGTACTTCATAAAAAGGGGAAAGCAGGCTTTGCAAATGCTGGTATAATAATATCAATAAGTGTTTGATTTTCTATACTCATATATCTAGGGTTGCATAAAAATTTCTGAAGTGGAAAGGGATCATGAGTGAAAAAGGTTTTTAAACTGGCCTAGCCATTGTTGAGTAAAGCTGAAACTCTGATGCTGACATCTCCCCAGGTGAACTCCTTTACACTGACTGAACAGAGCCCGTCAACCTCTCTGTTTTGTCTTCTTCCACTTTACACTCACTCACATGCTGTCTCTTTCAAAACAAGTAAAACAAATTTAAATGGAATAAACTTACTATTTCTAGAACCTGCCTCTTTAATCAGCAGCATTGATATACAGTGGATGGTCATTATGTGCCCTTTCCCCCTTCTCTTATAATGTCCTTATTCATTCCATATTGACTATTTACAGGGCAGAGTTGTAGTCTTCCTAAAATGAGCTGCACAACACCTAGTTCATTTTTATACTATTAAAAATGTAGGACAGGATACAAATTATTGCCTTTATAGGAGTAAAGTAGGCATGTGCAATCAATTAAAAAGTTTCAAAAGTCATTACAAAATTGGGCATTTTGTTTCTAAAGTGTTTCTAAAATATAGTTAGGAAAAATTTCATTACTATAACGAGAGTAAAGAAATTTTGTTACATTTTTAGTTAAGTAATTGAGCAAGTGGGAAAACTTCAGGGGCTCATTTCTCTCTCATTTTTAGAGCCATGGGGATTTTTAACAGTTTAGACAAAAACATTTATTTCCAAAAAAAAGCCACAACAGCAGTCCTCTTGAATGCTTGTCTGTCTATATTACACACAATTAACCACATAACTCCAACTTAGCACAGATTTATACTATCACTTACTTAGTTTAGTCATCTTGGAGGATTTAATAATTTTATTTATTATTACTTTTATTAAACTCACTGTAAATGGCTGGCTGCTGCAGCTCTCATTGGCGCTTTCTGATGCTGAGCACTGCATTCTGGGAAACATAGTTTAGGGCAGGGCCTTTTGAATGCTCTGCCATAGGGTGTCTTGCCTTCCCAAATTACATTACATGTATTCTCAGTCTCCTGCCCAACTCTGTTAGTTCTGCCCCCAGCTTCCCTTCCTTATGGTGACTGGCAAAGGGGTCTTAATTTAAACACTAGCAATTGCCTTTTGGCCAGAGTTGCTAAATGCTTATACTGAAAATTAAACTGACTTTGGGAGGCATCTGAATGTTACAGAATCTTAAAAAAATTAGTGATGAGTGTTTCAATTCTAAAAATCCCACCCTTTCCTGCATGTTTCTAATATTGATTCATATGCACAAATTTAGCAAATTTGATACAGCTTAGGAGGAGTAACAATATTTTTGCACATGTCTAGTAAATCGCAAAATACCATACTTACACACAGGGTAGAAAAGTTGTCTGCCACAGAACAGAAAGGGGGGGGGGGTGTTCCTTTCTTTATAACAGCCTTGATTATCTAGTCCAACTAATAAAAACAACAAGCGTTTTCCAACTTTCCTTAAATCTCTCAATGCTTGATTTTTAAAAAGAAGAAAAAGAAAAAAGAGTGACAAAGTAGACAATAACGAATGAGGATTTATGTGCTAGTTGCAACCCTGCATGGATCCATACATCTTTCTCCATGTAGGTGTGCCAGCACTTCATCAATCCACAAAGCTGCACTGACAGGAGGGTTATAAGGTATCCTGCAGCCCCATTAGTTATACTGTCAGCTCATCATGCAGGAATGTCGAATGTGGGATGTGAAGACAATATTTTCGAGATCCCAACAGGCAAACCGAAATGATTTCAGACTAGGTTGTTTTTGTGCTGTCTCGGCTTTTGGTTCCAAAAAATAAAACGGCTGGTTTCATTAAATGCATATTCTAATACACACCCAGTTTAATTAAAAGAGCTTTGATATCAATAGCTGAGAAAGTAATTGGTCAATCATTTAAAAAAATAGGCTTCCCTTCTTTTGCATGTTTTGCATGGATAATAAAATAAAAATGTGAACTTGAACTCTGCCACTTTTCTGCTTTCAGTTGACTGAATCTCTCTCTCTCTCTCTCTCTCTCCATCTCTCTCTCTCTCTGACTTACAATTGAATCCATACTCATCTTTTACACACCGGGGGTGAAGGAAGAAGTAGCTGGGGAAGAAGGGAGTAGATTAATTAGGATAGTATTTTTCAACCTCTCCTCCCATTACTACCATGCATGCCTGTCAGTCAAGTCACTCAAGCTTACCAGCTTGCTGCTTCACTCTATGGAAAAGACTGGGAACCATGTTAACACAAGCCCTGGCACATGTGCTTCACATGACTACCAAGGAGTTCAGAGCAGGGAAGAAAGTTTATTGATCAAACCAATGTGGTCTTTGCTTCTTTTCCAGTTGCAGGTTTGTAGCTCTGCTACAGCCAGAGGTTGGAAGCATTTTTTTTTAAAAAAAAATATGATTTCTTGAAACTCCCTACCCAGGGCCAGCATGGAATGCTACTACATGGTGGTTAGAAGAGACCCTGGGGCGGCTAGGGTTACAAAACTGGCTAGTATTATATCTCTGAGAATTAATCTTCCCGTTCTCTCCTGACATAGTATGCAATTCCTGAGAGAGAATAAGGGCAGCTGAGAAGTATCTTGGAGGGTGTTATCACCCTTCTGCATTACATTATCAGAGCATAGCTGAATGCTTCTCAGTCTCCTCCTGCCTCCACTTTGCCTCAAAATTGCTATGTTGTCTCTCCCTTAGCAGGAAAATAGCAAATATTTAGGAGACTGATACCAAAGAGAGGTCGTGAATGATAATTTTAAAGGGAGGGTGAGAATTCTTATTGGGAGCGATGTCCTCATTTCTCCTCCCTCCAATAGCATCATTCTTTCAATGATAAGTGTAAAACAAATGTCTTGCTGGAATTCTACATCTATTGCTTGAGTGGATGGATAGCTTTTCTTCTTCTTCTTTAAATGACAACAATGAATAAATAAAAATAAAAATTCATGTGAAGAGAAAAGGAAGCATAGTCTATAAAAATAGTTACAAGTTGAGTGTTGCACTCCAGAACAAGAATAACCCTCTGACTTTAAAACACCACACGTTGAATAGGAAAACAATCCTTTTTTATTGAAGTTAAGAAAAAGAGCCAGGTAAAAATACATGTTTAAAGAAAGCAGATAAGTCCCAATAAGGTAGAAAGATAAGCAAGAACAAAGTAACCCAAGGCAGGGTTCAGCAAAGTACAAAGGCAAAATCCAGACTTTTGTAATCAAATCCAAAAAGTCAAAGAAGCCCAGCCATAAACAAATATCCTTAACATTAATCTTCCAAGCAAGGCTTCCATAGAACAAGAACTAGCTTTCTGAAACAATGCTTCATCTAACGAGTTTTTCCCTTGGTGCAAACTTTATATCCCAACACTCAGAAACTCCAGCCATCTATCGATGAGCTCATTATCTTGCTGCTTATTCATTCCTCCAGGTGTCAAGTTGTTTTCACACCCCAAATCTTGAAAGCTCACTCGGTCAGGGAGGAAACTATCATCCTTCTGCTCTGTAGGAACATTCTCATGAGAAACTACCCTTTGAACTGGTGTCCCTATGTCATTCTCTGTATTAATATCATTGACCAAACCATCTCCATCTTGAGCCTCAGTGCTATTATTTCCCACATCAGAAACATAAACACAGGCTGAACTCCAACATTGAATATCTCTTATCCAAAATCCTTGGGATCAGATTTTTGAATGATGATGATGATTTTGGGATATCTGTATTTGTGTGTGTACGTGTATGTGTGTGTGTGTGTGAGAGAGAGAGAGAGAGAGAGAGAGAGAGAGAGAGATTCATTTTTTTCATATACACTTAGATGTCAATTTTTTCCAATATTTTAAATTATTTTTTTGCCTCAGTGAAATAATCATTCTAACAAGGACATCCTGGACATCAAAATCAGGGTTGAGGTCCCTTTGGCTAGAGGTGATGTTGAGAATTGTGGTCCAAAGCATCCAGGTCAAATGTTCCTGTCACTAGACTTAACTTGAATAGCTTGGACTACTGATGCCAGATGATTTCAGCTAGTTGTGACACTACAAGTGATCAGAGAGTGTAGGCATGGCCAAAATCCTAAAGGAAACGAGGAGCTTAAACGCAGTTCACAGCACGAATAGGGAGATAAATTTTTGTTTGTTCAGCCAAAGGCACCAGAAAGTTAGAATGACTACTTCCTACAAGTACACCTGTTTTTATGCTGATTAGTAATATTGCTGCATGAAGAAAAGCTTAGGTATCGATCTCATGCCTTGCAAGATAGTACCTTTCCTATAGTCCAGGGAAGAATGCATCCTGCTGATTCAGACATTAATGTTCCTTATTTGAAATAACTGGTTTCACAGCTATGTCACAGTATGAGCATTTCTGTTTTCTCTTTCTGTACAAGTTTGTGCCTGCAGCTCTGCTGTCTCCATTAAGAGTAACGAGAGCCATTTGTATAAATCATCTTGCACAAACTGTGTATTTTTTTAAAAAAAAAATAGACTCACTAGTCTAGTCTTGTATGGAACAATATGCAATGTTATCATCAAGTCATGAAGGGAAGCTATCAAATATTAACTACGGATTGATTCAGCTTACTCAGATTTTTTTCCTTGATATTGTGTATGAATTATTTATTTTGTAGAGGGGGGAGATGGTAATCTTAAATTATGGAAGAAGGTGAACATTAAAGGGATTCTTAAGGGCAAAGGTGGAAATGCATGTTACTGCGGCATTCCTAGAGGCAGAAGTTCAAGCTCTGACCTTTGCAAGATAATTATATCTATCCATCAGGTAACAAATGTTTGTTTAGATCCCTAAAACATTACAAATTTGAGATCTTTGGGTCCTGAAGCCCACTAGTCTAAGTTGGCAGCGCAATTATGGATTGTTTAGTACTTCAGATGACCTTCACAGATGTTGAAGAAATACTGCATTCT
Organism: Anolis sagrei; assembly: GCF_037176765.1. Lineage (NCBI taxonomy): Eukaryota > Metazoa > Chordata > Lepidosauria > Squamata > Anolidae > Anolis > Anolis sagrei. Next base: position 126,030,989 of record NC_090023.1, read on the forward strand.
TGTTCAAAACCACTCTCTTCAGACCCGTATACTTGATGTCTATTTTCCTGAAGAAGTGCCCTTAAGATACTCATAGGCTCCTGGGAGAACTCAAACCTTAGAGCTCTTACAGTGATTTCTCTCTCCATCACAAAGTTCTCCGAGGCTAAACAAAATGTTATTTTAATGGCATGATTAACAACTATGTCTGAATGCTTTTAAAGTTAAAAATGAGGCATGTAGGGTGAGAGATGTTCACCGTGAGTGTATTGCATTGCAAAAGGAACTTTAACCCTTTCCTCCACCACTGTAAACCTAGTTCTTTTCTTTTTTTTTTTAAAGCATACAGCATTTAGTGTTGAGGAAATTTTCTTTTCATTCTAATTACCATGAAGACATGGGATTTTGAATACTCTACTTTTGTACTCAGAATTCAGAAAACTCTCCCACTTCATATTCCTTCTGTACCAAAAAGAGAATCCCAAATACTCACTAAGCCACATCACTTACATAACACTCTTGGATGTATAAAACAACACTGAGCATAACATGAAAAAGGGCCAAAATAATTTATCAACCTACTATTACCAGTACATTTTCTTGACCACTCTGGATCTTATTTATTTATTTATTTATTTACTCTATTTATATCCCACCTTTCTCCATCCTGAAGGGAACTCAAGGTGGCTTTACAAATGGCAACTATTTGATGCCTTTACAGAATAAGAATTAAATACATTTAAGCTAACATATAAAATAAAAAAATAAAAAATAGAGTTAAAATGTACATTAAACATATAAACATTATACTCACTATTAAAATCACTATTAAAATTTTGTGGTAGCTAGCATCACATGACGAGCTCTTCATGCACACACCCTTATTTATCCATCTTGAAATACCATGTTTCTCTCTAAACAGTCAAGATAACACACATTTGTAACTATTGGTTGACTGATGGACTGATTGCATTAGTAATCTCATAACCTACATCCTCTGGATAACATTTAGTTATGAATTAAAACAATTGAAACCTTTAAAGCTAATACAAACCAACCAGGTCTAACTTACTATCAAAATCCAAGAAAACTAAACAATAAGAATCAGGTGAAAAACCAGCATAACTAAGACCATAATGCAGTGGTTCTCAACCTATGGGTTCCCAGGTGTTTTGCCCTACAACTCCCAGAAATCCCAGCCAGTTTACCAGCTGTTAGGATTTCTGGGAGTTGAAGGCCAAAACATCTGGGGACCCACAGGTTGAGAACCCCTGCCATAATTGATACTCAAATCACACAGATTGCTAAAATCACTTCCCAAAGCAAAAACACACTCGCTTCTGAAAAACCAGAAATGAAAATATTAAATTCAGTGTACTCAATGTTGTTCAAACACCTGGGAGAGTTGAAAAATAATTGCCTGTAGCAGAGCTTGTAAGTATCAACAATGAAAATGAAATGGTTTCCCACTGCTTATTCTTGCTTTCCTAGCAACAAGAAATAGCCTCATTGTTTTTAAAAGTTTCACAAAAATTACCCAATTTTTTCATGCCGACCTTTAGTGGTCAAAATTTTGAGCCACTTCACCTAACTTTAGCAGTTTATATCTCCTATCCACACCTTCACCCCCACTCTGACAATGTTACCCCCAAAATGCTAAGCTCTGCCCTTGATTTGTCATTTAAATATAATTTCATCCCTGCAACTCTCTTGACACATACAATGCCATTTTGTTTAGAATCAAGAAATGATCACATGATAATGCCTGGTTTCTAAATAGATAAATGCTGCCCTCTTCTTCACCCCAAAACAGGCCAGGGTGAAATTTCATACATATGGAATCGAATCCCATCTTAGGAAAAAGTCAGTATATGCAATCAATAAACAACCAAACAAGTTGCACCCTTGGGAGTCTTCTGGAAGGTGATTTGACATTTGAGGGAAGTAGAATATTTCAAGGATTAGGTGTGGGATTCAGCAGGTTCCTAGGGTGCCACGTGCAGAAATGTAGAGACTGCACATCACATTTTATTCATCCCAGCATAATCAATCTGAAACTTTTTGCATCAAATGTCACTGTTGATTTCTTATTGGAAGGAACAGGGGCTATGCTGTCTGCTGCTCACATTGTTAAGTGTATCAGAAATCAAGTGGTCTTGGCAGTTCAAGTGGAATCACTGTTGCACCACTGTGAATTTGCAACGGCCCTGGTTGTTTCAGAAAGACTATGGGATGGCAAGATTGTTGCATCGCAAGTTTCCCTCCCTGCTCAACTCAAATATATACCAGGTATTTGAATGGCAGTGGAGAGCACCAAAGCCAATAGAGAAAATGTTCCCTGTATCATCAAACATTATTTGTGTGGGAAGCACTTAATTAGAAATGACATGCAAGGAAGGGTTTATACAAAAACAGATGAATTGATTTCAGATTAGAGATGCAATTATTTAAAAACAAATTGATAATTTTAGCAATTTTCTTCTCACTGCAGAGATGTTTTCAAAACCTGCCGTTTTTGAAGATTATTCACAACTTGGGTCATCTTTGGCATAGAAAAACAGCATTTTCTGTGTAAGAAAATTGTCATGTGAATTTTGCATAGGGTATATCTCCAACTGATTCTTAGCAGTCTGAAACCAGTCCTCACCCTCCTGGAACAAAAAAATATATGTTTTTGAGCATTTTCAAATATTTTTAATGTTGATTTCTATCCTTTAATTTAGACCTGGAAGGATTTTGAAAACTAAAAAATACAAGTTTTTATTCTGACATTGAAAATCTTTGTATTTAAATCAGATTATAAAAACACCAGACAAGTAAAGGTTTCTTCCTCATTTCCACTGTTCAGGAAAAGAAACAGATAGTTAACTGAAGGAGCTTGGTGCACATTTCAGTAATTTGTTGCTGAGTATAAGTGGGTTTTCATAAGTTGTTTGCTTATTTTATTACAGGCTTGTAAAATATGCACACAGTAATAAAAGCAGCTGTAAAACTCCTTTGGGAGCAGAGCAATATTTTTTTTATATAACGCCACCAAGGAAATGTATTTTGTCAGTGGGTGGGAAGGCAAAGATTATGAAGATGTATGACTGCCATCAGAATGCTGTTCCCACAAAAGGCTACACAGTACAGTGTATATACCAAACCATATTTTATTTACTATTATATATATTTATAATTCACATTGTTAGCTTGCCTTAAATCTTATTTTTCCTCGCCAATATTATTTCGCCTAAAGGAAAAAATCTCACTCTCTTTTCACTTAATGTCACTAAACAAAAGGGTAGTAGGAGTCAATGAACAGGCTATATTTTAAAAATGGAAGCCAAAAAATCTACACATAAATATGAACCAGGAAACCGAGCTGTGAATTAGGAAACCCAAACCTACTTCTTCAAGACATTTAATCATACTTTGGACACCTAATGAGTGACTTGAGATCTTATATCATCTTGGCAGAGGATAGCATCTGCCTTCCCCCGCCCCATACATATATTTACAACCTACTTATCAGTTGCACACACACACCCCTACACACACACACCCCATTTAGTCTCTGGGGAAAGATCAGCAGCCTCCAGACATGTTTCTCCAGCTCAATGTAGTGATAAGATTCCCTCCTCTCATATTGCACCTTCCATCATCCAGGGTAGCGCAAGAAAGGTGGAAACACAAATAGAAAAGTTAGCAATAATATAGGAAGAGCCACAAAGCACACACCTTGCAATACCATATTCAGCTCAGTATTTTTTTAACACTAATAGCTCTCTCATTTTTATATCCACTTCCAGTCATGGTTTTAGAACCTTGGAGAGAAGGAGGCAAGAATTTAGCTTGACAGGTCCCCTGAAAAGTACACACCAGCTGCTCTAAAGGTGTACAATACAGTTATCCTCCATATCCACAGTTTCTGCATCAATGGATTTAGCCAACTGTGGCTTTCAGTACCTCTTAAAAATAACGGCAGTGGCAAAGGTTTGTGTATGGTTCACATAAGAGCTTATGTTGTACATATGTGAGGATGTGGAATGTCCACACTATCAAACAAAAAGTGAATATGAAAATATATAATATTTTGAAAAATATACAGAAAACAAAACAACCAAAGCTTAAGGCAGTTAATATGACCAATAATCAATAATGTACAAGGAGCCCCCGGTGGCACAGTGGGTTAAACCCCTGTGCCAGCAGGACTGAAGACCAACAGGTCGCAAGTTTGGATCCGGGGAGAGGTGGATGAGCTCTCTCTATCAGCTCCAGCTCCTCATCCTAGGACATGAGAGAAGCCTCCCACAATGATGATAAAAACATCAAAACATCTGGGCGTCCCCTGGGCAACATCCTTGCAGACGGCCAAGTCTCTCACACCAGAAGCGACATGCAGTTTCTCAAGTTGCTCCTGACATGACAATAATAATAATAATAACAATAATAATAATAATGTACAATATAGAATACAAACACTAAACAAACTTCATAGTAATACAAAGCTGAATTATAACAATCACTATAAGTAAGCAGTACAAACGTTTATATGAGAAGGACAACTTAACTCAAAGAACACAGGCCAACTAAAGCCAATACGCAATGAAAGACAGCTTCATCTCATACAGTATAGCAAAGACAGCTGCATAGTAAACAATTGTTTAACATAAATGTGGAAATCCATGATGAACAAAGGAGTCACATACACTTTACAGCCCATTCCATGCTTGTAAACAGAAAGGACATCTACTATACAGTCTACAAGTTGTTTCACATCGACAAAATGTGTTGAAGAATTGCTCAAGCTGTAATGCAGTAGTAAATGATCATTCTTAGTAGTGATGCTGTTTCAATGAATCTTCATCAAGAGATAGATGAGAATAGCATTTTTCATAATTATCCAAAGGTCATAGAGAGAAGTTCCCAGATTCCAAAGATGAACCCCTCATATGAAGCAAGCAGTATTTGCACTTGTAAAGCTGCATAAAGCCTCACATAGCTGGGATAGAAGATGCATCTACATTGCAGCATTATTGCACTTTGACATTGCTTTAAACTGCTATGGCTCAATGCTAGGGAATCATGGAAGTGGGGGCATTGCATGGTCTTTAGCCTTCTCTGCCAAAGAGTGCTGGTGTCTCCCATGATTTCAAACATTGAGCCAGGGCAGTTAAAGTCCATCAAACTGTGTTAATTCTATAGTGTTGATGCACCCAGAGTGGCAGAGTTGGATGGGAAGAAACATCTGAAGTCCCCATTCAGCCAAGATTCTTACTGAACTGATATAGGCATGTTAGTTTATTTTAGCATATTTAGTGGGTTGTTGTGAGACAAAGGAGTAGTTTGTCTATTTATTTAGCATATTTAGCTCTATACAGTTCTGGCCCAGCTTACTTGTCTGAACGCATCTCCCTCTACGTCTGTTGGGACTTAGCCTGTATTTGAGCCTGAATCTGTGATTGTATTTCCCCCTTCTAATGTTTTTGGGGTCTGACTTGGATAGTGAACTTGATGTGATCAATGAGGATGAGGTGCAAAATGGAGACCGGACAATAAGGTTACTGCAGACTCTGATCGAGAAGGGTCAGGGGAAAGGCTAAGTTCTCATGAGAAAGTTCCTGTCACTGCAAGGGAAGAAAGTTTACTCCCTTCCCCAGGCTCAAGTTTGCGAGATAGTTTCACACCTGCTATAGTTAATGAGGAGATAGATAAGACCAGTCGCCGTCTGGAAAACAGCCAGAACCATTGAGAGGCCCAATGTTTACGCAAGTCAGAAAGAATTCGGCAGTTAAGACCAAAAACTGGGGGGAGTAGAAACCAGTTTTGGGGACTTAAATTGAGCTCTTAGAGAATTTTCTTTAGACCAGGCATCATTTGGAATCACGCTCAAAACTCCTGAATATTCCTGTTTCATGTGGCCTCGTCTCTAAGGATTCATGGTTTTTCAAGTGGATTAGCAGTGGCTAGTCTGTTGATGGTTTTATTTTGAAGGCTTTTGGTTATTCATTGCATTTGGATTATTTCTGCAAGCTTTGGGACATTGTTATTATTCCTATGTTTGGACACTGCTCATTTTGCTGCTTTATTTGGCTTTTTGCTTTTGGACTTCTACTTATTTTATATTCATCTCTTTTATTGGCTCCAGTTATTCTTCAAATAAAAAGGACTCTTCCTTCATTCAAGGTGTGGTGTAATTAATGATTAGAGGGTCCTGTTCCTGTTCTAGGATGCAACAACATCCCGCCTTGCAGTTTAAGATGATCCGGGGAGACCCTGCTCTTGCTCCTGCCATTGTTGCAAATATGTCCGGTGTAGCCCCCTGCCTGTGGAACTTGCTTCCCAATGAGGTAGAATCGGCTTCATCCCTCCTGTCTTTTAGGAAGAAATTGTAGTCGTGGTTCTGGGATCAGGCTTTTAGACAGCAGGCATAAATAGTGCTTTGGATATGGAATTTGACTGGAATGGTGATATGGTGGTTAATACTGTTTTTATTGTTTTATTTAATGTGCTATTTATTGTTTTAATTGTAGTTATATTGCTTTGTTATATTTAATGGCATCAAATTGTGCCAAATGTAAGCCATCCTGAGTCCCCCTTCGGGGGTTGAGAGGGAGGGGGTAGAATTACTGGAAATAAAATAAATAAATAATAGTTATGAACTACAAATAGTTCACCAATTATGAAAAAAGATAACCATGAAGTAATTGCGGAATTCTGCTTTGAACTCATCAACCAAAGACCAACTTTGAGAAAAGAAAGATTTTTATAGGAAAATTATTTCAGAGAGAGAGAAGGGCTGGCAGCTTCCACAGCAGTGGGGTAATGACTCTGCTCTGTGTTTGAATCCAAACTTTAAGAGATATCCCAAATAATGAAACCCAACCCTACAGTAGGTTAATCATCTTGAATAGTTCAATTCAAGCTTAGACCAAAAAACTTGGAGTAGATTCACTGCCCCACAGATAAATAACCACCAGCTGCCACTGATCACAACAAATACATGAAAACTATCTCAGCATACAATATATAGTACTTACCAATTCTAAGCTCTCGTGTTTTATGTGCCATGCTGAAGTATAACAGTGCCTTGCAATATTTTCTTATCTTTTTGTCCACACAAATGAGAAATTAATACAAGCTATATTTATAATTGGGTACAGTAACACTAGTTCTTTTTTTAAAAAAATGTTTATTTAATTTACTAATGATTAGGTTTATAATGAACTTTTCCATGATAAATAAGAAAAAGCCAGCTTAAACTATTTTAGCCAATTAAAATGTAACATCCCCACACATTATTTATCTTCGTGTTTTGCTTATCTTTCCCAGTATTTGAAAATGCTTACTGTTACACCTTGCTAAATATTTGCAGTCGAAAGGTTTCTTTATTTTCAAAAGCTCGTGGTAATTAAACTGCAACATAGGCATTATGATAATGCATGCTCTTATGTTTTCCGACCAGTGTTTGCTGAATAGGAAAAGTCAAAGAGATAACTTCATAAATAGAGAATCAGAAGCACTGTATTCTGAATTAAACCTGCACCTGGGAATAATTCTGGTGGTGGCAGAACTCAGGTCTAGTTCAAACATGGTAAACAACCTAATGCAACAAGGACCCTTGGACCTAACTGCATAGAGAAAGTTATACAAAAGCCACAGGGACCAATTTTGGGATGGTGCAACGCCCTTAGAAATTACTGCTCCAGTGGTGTAAGCTGAGGTCCATGATTATATTGTGGACATATCATCTTTGATGTGTGACTTGTTTGACTCCAGGTTGGATTCATTTATGCAAAACACTTTTGATGTCATTAGATGGGGGTTAATTCGTCAGCATGTCCACTTCACCTTCCCTTTAAGCATGGAGCACGCCGGTTCCTATTCCATGATGCACAACTACTTCTGGTGCGGCTCTGTGCTTAAAGGGAAGGGTGAGTGGAATGCTACAACCATGGCAAAATGGAAGGCTTCCCGTGTTGCACCAGAAACAAAGGTGGGAAGCTGGGCACTTGACACTTCCCCCTGTAGGATGGTTAGTCGGGTGATGTGAGGCGATGGATTCCCTACACACCTCGATGGGCACCACTGGGATCACCATGATGCATGGTGATTCCGGTGGCCTTTGTGAGGAGGTCATAAGTTGGAATTGCAGAGAACTCTGGCCTGAATAGCAGATTGGTGCAAGTTCTTCTATTGCCTTCACTTGGCTCTTCCTAAAACACAGATCTACAAACCTTTCCCTGCCAGCTTTCCTTAATAGTGTGATACAATTTTATTCACTGTTGATGCTCTATAAGGCCTTCAGAAGAAGAATACAAACTTTGTATTTTACCACTGGTCCCTGAAAGGAGAGCAGTGTCCAATCTCAATAAAATAGTGAAGAGTAGAGACATCACACTGGCAATGAAGATCGGCATAGTTAAAGCAATGGTATTCCCCATAGTCACCTACGTCCCTAGGATGTGAGAGCTAGACCATAAGGAAGGCTGAGCAAAGGAAGATAGATGTTTTTGAATTGTGGTGCTGGAGGAAAGTTCTGAGAGTGCCTTGAACAGTGAGAAGTCCATACTTAAGGAAATAAAGCCTGACTGCTCATTGGAGGGAAGGATAGTAGAGGCAAAGATGAAGTACTTTGGCCACATCATGAGAAGAAAGGAAAACTTAGAGAAGACAATTATGGTGAGGAAAATGGAAGGAAAAAGGAAGAGGGGCCAACCAAAGGCAAGATGGATGGATGGGATCCTTGAAGTGATTGGATTGGCCTTGAAGGAGCTGGGGGTGGTGACGGCCGACAGGGAGCTCTGGCTCTATGAGGTCACGAAGAGTCGGAAACAACTGAACGAATGAACAACAACAACAACCCTGAAAACGAGCTTACTGTGGCCCAAAATAGTGCTGTGTGGTCTGCCACAGGGTTTCAGAGCAAAATGTGTTCACAGGAACAGCTTTTATAAGGAGTCTGGGTTCAGGTTCAACACTAAACAAAAGAAGTGTTGAGGAATGTCATGTTAAAGTACTTAAGGTGCTGAGAAAAATGTCACAAACTATTTGTCTGCCATAGTTTAGTATTTAGATTAGAAAAGAATTTTTAAAAGTTCCAAACAAATAAACAAAACATACATTTTACCATGGCAGTTCATAAGAATAGATGTTCAGTTCTTCTGGGATGCTGATGTCTGGGCTTTTGATCAAATATGTTCATTATTTGGCTGTGACTAAATTCAATTTTCTCACATTTTTTATCTTTGATAAGGGATAAGCAAAGTATTCCCTGAGGGCCAAAAAGACAATTAACGACGAGTAATTGCTTTGTGCATTTGTATTACCTGAATATTTAGAGGCCGTTCCTGCAACACTTACATACACTGACATCAAGGAATTATCTTTTGCCATATGGGTATGCTGCAAAGGAGAATCTGTACAGCTGCCAATGGGCTCTTTCTCCCAAGCTTACCACTGGCCTAGTTTGCTCCTCATCTCCTATTGGGTGGAAGTTATTCAGTGGTGGGATATACTCCATTTTCCTTTGCATGAAACTTGTGAAGTGTTCTTTTCATAGCAGCAGCAACACTTTAATTTGATGACACTTTACTATCTTTCCCATTCTTTGACTTCTTCTCATCATAGAATCCTTGTATCTGTTTCCCATTGTAGAAACCTTGAATCTGTTATATTTTGTGTTTTAATCAAATATGATTATTTGCAAATGTAATTATAGGTACATCCTATAAGAATAAAAATAAACATAAAAGTAACCAAGCATACTTATACAGTACAATCCTTTTATCTATTGATTTAGTATATATGGTTTCACTACCCAGCTTCAAAACATATCTGTTCCCATCCACAGGGGGTCTTAGAATGTATCCTTAATGGATCTGGGCTCATACTGTATTCTACAAAAGAGTAATTAGGGCTACTAGCTTTGGATCATCCCATGAGACTTACCACCTCATCACATTGGGACAAATTACTCCTTTTAAGCACTTTGGGGACGGGACTTGCTGAGTGCCATCACATGACACTTGGCAGGCCCTGCCCCATTGACCCTCCAAGTGCTGAAGAAGAGTCACAAGATGCTTCCTCAGCAACTTCGGAGAGGTAAGTGTTTTGCGGGTGGAGTTTTCTACATTTGTGGGCCCTTTCCCCCATCTGATGGGGACAGGGACCATTTTGTTCCCTTCTTGCCATTCCCTACCAGCAAAACAAGGCAAGACAAGTGTGAAGAGGTCCTTAGGGACCATCTGTGGGGATGTCATTTAAAAATATGCATTAAGGAGCAACCACAGTCATTCACAGCTTGTGATTCAAATACATAGAGATCACCACACAGATCACCCAGGTCAAACTGAAATGGGGAAATGATTCCTTCTTGCTTACTTATGATACATAATACAATAAACATTTATTCTTGTCTGTTTCCTTCTAACCAGAACTGAATTGAGGGTGAGTCCTGGCACCATAATAATGGGCAAGCAAAGAGGAGCCTAAGCAAATAAATAGTCCCCTGGGAGAATCTTAGAAAATTGCAGCTATCAATTAATTGAACTTTGCAAGCTGCTTCTCTCCTAACTAAGCTGGAGATTAGTGTGCAGCCCTTTCCTCTTGCCAGAAGAGGGCCCTCCAAAAGTGGAGAAATTCTATCCTCACCTCTCTCCTGGAGATGACCCAGTAACACCGGAGAATCAGGGCTAAGCTCTAAGATTTGGCAACCCTAATTAGAATTAATATAATGTAGTTATACCAGTGGTGCACAACCTGTAGCCCTCCAGGTGTTTTAGACTTCAGCTCCTAGAATTCCTGACCATTGGACAAGTTGCCTAGGGCTTCAAGGAGTTGAGGCCCAAATACCTGGAGGGCCATAGATTGTGTACCACTGTGTTATGATGTAATTGTTATAACAAGAGATGACTTGTTTGTAAATCTAGTTACATTTGGAATCTGCTTGTTATCTGTATGCAAGGCTGTAAAATAGCTCATTCTGCTCTATGATGCAGATTTCTTTTTGTTTTATTGTATTAGAGGTGTTTTACCTTTTAAAACTTGTATGTTTTTAAATTGATTTTAAAATCTTTATGAATTGATTTTAATTGCTTTTTTAATGTAAATGTATTTAAGTTACTGTGTTTGGAACCTCCTGAGCTCAAAGCCACTGTGGTGTGGTATTCACTATCAGACGAGGACCGGAACTAGTAAATTCCCTACTCACTCACCACCTGATCTATCTCACAGTGTTAACGTAAGGATAAAGTGGTATGTGTGCTACCATAAGCACACTGGAGAAAAGGAGGATATGTAAGAAAATGAAGTTAACTAAATCATAGTACTAGATCCACTTTCTCTGAGTATTGGAGGAAAAAACAGGAAAGATGATACTGTATACAGATGGGTCCAATTTTGCTTTGCAGAGAAAAGAAAGAGCAACCATTTAAAGAATGAAATTGAATTGTAAAATTCACTGTTTACTCTTATTAAAATGGTTTACAGTGAGCCCTCCATATTCACTGTAATTAGGATGCAAGACATCCACAAAAATGAAAAAAAAAACCTGTCAATTTAAAAATGTTGTTTTACTTTTGCTTGAGAGAACACCTATCTAGGAATGTCAAGGTTCTCCAGTCAACTCAGTGCTAATTACAGTGCAATAAAAAGTTGAAATGGACAGAAGAGCTGGTTTGGCAAAAACTATAAAGGGTTCCCCAGATGTAGCAAATATATGTGTATGCAAGTGTTCCTTCTGAAATCTTCAAAACTACCTGTAATAAATATTGCAAAGAAAGAAGAAGCAGCTGAAGACAGCAGGGTGCCAAATTTCCATTCTCCATCTTGACATTCAAGCAAAACAGGTTGCAGGATGTGTTAAGGATGGAGTATGTGTCTAGAGGGGAGCTGAATAGGAAAGCACAAAAATGAGAAAGCTGTAAGGTGGTGGAGTTGGAAATGCTGTTTCAAGAAGAGAAATCAGGGGAGAGAGTCTTCTCATAATGATATGAGATTTTTTTTTCCACTTTTCCAAATGGACTTTTGACCAGATCCGGCACTAGCAAAAACATATCTCCTAACTGTCCAAGGGCAGTCCCAATTAACCTTCTGTGGTCCCACTCTATTAGCTGATTTTAAAAGGTTTGTTCTCCCTCATAATCCAAAAGAAGGTAATGTTTCCATATTGTGCTGTAGGAACAGATTGCTTGCGAAGATGTCAGAAGCAGAAAAGCTAGTATCACCACAAGTGTACTCTCTGGGAAGGTTCTGCAAATTAAAGGCCAGTGAAGCTATTTGGGGCTGAAGTTTTGTAGACAGAGAGCTATTTGCATCTGTGTGTGAGAGAATAAGTGTGCTGATAAAGGATGACATATCTGACATAATAAAATGGAAAATGTTAATAGCCTGCTTCTTAATATTTCCCCTATTCCTGCAGGTTTACTCCTGAGGTTTCTATACTTCTTATCATTCCTAAGAAGGTGCTTTTGGTATTCAGTTTTTAAATTGTCTAAGGGACTGAGGACCAAAAATATGTGCAGCATGCCTTTGCTCAAAGTGACCTTCAGATAGGCGAATAAGCACAGCAAGAGTGAGATGGAGAAGAGGGAAGGAGGAGGGGAGTCCTCACTGAAAAATGATTTTCACACCTCGGCTCGAATGCCTGTGAGCTTTTCAGTGCCACATTGTTAGTCTCTTGCTGACTACCCCATCTACTCAGAAGTCTAGGAAATGATCTATTACCTTTGGGCTGTGAGACTGGTGTCACTAAATCATTGCTCACAGCTGAAGAGTAAATGTGATGTAACATCTTCTTTATGCAAACCCCTTAAAATATTTGAACATCAAAATTATATTCCCTCATAGAATTCACTAACATGTCCATGCACACATATCCCTCACCCTTTTCTGCCTGGGACATGCAACTGGCCACAGTCATCTTTTGCTGGGTCATAGAACACATACTACCAAAGTTGAGGAACTCCAAAAGCTCCTCAAACAGCTCCCATACCCAGCCTATCTCTCTCCAGTCTCTCTTGCTATTGTTAACTGCCCACAAGTCATTTTCTATTTGTGGTGACTCAATGAATGAAAGAATCCCATAGCAAGTAACCTATCCATCAATAGAACTACTCAGGTCTTGCAGATTCAGGCTTTCCAGCCTTGTTTCACTGCTTTTCCCCTTGTTATTATCAGCGGTTGTCTTTTCTTTTATTTAATTGATTTGTTCACCTTTCACCAACTTTTGCCACCTTCAATCTTATGTTTTCATTGCTAAATCACATATGAACAACATTAGGGTTTATCATCTGTTTTAAGCAAGTACCTCAAGGTGTTTGAAGAGTATTTCTTGTACTTATGGCTTATTTAATGGGAAGGGAGAATTTTTCCCTGGTGCTTCCATAGGTCAGATAGATTTCTTTAATTAGCAGAATTTGGCCACAACTTAAAGGCAGTTCATCTCTGGTTGATGCGGCAGTTCAAACTTTAGAAAACAGACTGAATTATATTACAGACATATCATGCATGCCTTCTCCTTTATGACTGAGCCTTCTGGCTTCCATCCCACAATGCACTGCAACTTCTGGTGGGGCTCCATTGTAAAGAAGGCAGCAAACAGATGCATGCTGTCACAGCAGCAACACAGGAGGCTTCTCATGTTGCCTTGGATCAACAGGGGGAAAGGCAGGGGGCAAGTGCATCCCCCCATGGAATGGGGACATGGATGAGTTGGGCATGGGGCAATGGGTTCCCCACATCCCCGGATGGTCACCACCAAAATCACCATGATCCATGGTAATTCCAGTGGCACATGTGAAGAGGTCCTATAGTCATCCCTTCTTATTCAAAGATTCAACCATCAATGGCTTGAAAATATTTAAAAAAAACTCCAAAAAGCAAATCTTGGTTTTGCCATTTTATGTAGGAGACACTATTTTACAATCCCTTTATATGTAACGGGGCATGAGCATCCATGGAGTCTTAGAACCAAATCCCAGAAGTTTCCAAGGGCCCCCTGTACTCATGTTAAGGATATTAGTGATAATGGTATCACATGTGTACTTGACTACCTACCAACTTGTGCATATGGAAGTCTGAATGTTACTGATATAAGGTAGCCTCCTGTAGAGAAATGTTTATTATAGAGTGTTTATTATACTGTATTTAAACTGTATTTAGGTTTTACATTAGCTGCTATGGCCTAACTGTGAGGGATAGGTTGCCATGGTAACAAAGCCTCAGAGGAGGTGGGCGGAGTTTAAGGAATAAAAGGTTTGAAAGCGTCAGTTAATATTCAGTCCGGTGGATGAGACCCGGGGAAGAGGAGCAGAGTCAGTTAGGGCTCTGTGGTGTGAAGCTGTGAGAATTCAGTTAGTTCTTAGGATTTGTGAATATTTCTTCAGCAAGAGAGCTGAAGGTGTTACCTTGTTAGATTGCTTAGGTTAAAAGAATCTAACAGAAGGGGTTTTAAGGATCGCCAGTAGGAAAAGACTGGTGGTCAGTGGTTTGATCCGAGTATAGGACAAACAGTGTGGAGATTCACAATTTGGAACTCTGAAGTAATAAAAGCACTTCACTAAAGAAGGAGTTTGTAGAATTGTAACATCAGAAGCCTGAATGTATCTCAAACCAGCCATTTTGTAACATCAAGCCTTGTGCCAAGTTCAACTTCTTAAAACTGCAACAATTACGTTCTGTTAACAATAAAACTTGTTCTCTTTGTATTTCAAACCTGCCTCCTCCATTGCTTTACGTTTGGTGCATTCCACACTACCAAAATCACCTCACAACACAACTAAGGATAAACAGAGACGTAAACTGGCGTCTCTGAACATTATTGGTGGCAGCTTAATTGACATTGAAAGAGAAGGTTCCTCACATTCAGTGGAATTGGCACTTCCTCACACAATTTTGGTGGCAATTTAACGGACTTCATTTATGTTAGAAGTATTGTAAAATGTGCAAAATTATATTGTTCATTGTATGTATTTGGTTATATTTGTGTAAGTAAGTTTGTGCCTTTAATTGCTGAAATGCTTGTGGTTTGGGTTTGGTCAATTGGGTGCAGGTGGATCTCATTGCTGCTGTTATAATGGTTTGCATCTGCCTGCAGTCTTTAGGTCTTGGTCTTGGATTTGGTTGGAGGTTTTTGTTTAGGGTCTGATGTCTGATTTCTGAGTTTCCACTATGAAGCTATAATAAAGTAAGCTTCTGCTGTAGTATTGTTATTTTTTATTTGATATTATAACTCTGCTGACAGGTTATGGGCCCAGATACGCTGCATAATCCACGTGTCTGAGGTAATGTTTGTTTTTGAAATATGTGGTGGAACATTAAGAAGTTTTTTGAAGGCATTTTTGAGTCTTCTGCTCCTGGCTGCTTTGGTGAGCAGCGAGGTTTAAAGTGATAGCTTGCTGCTGAACACTAAACCTTGGAAGATTTGCCTTCAGAGAAATCAAGAAGATTTATGGCTTGCTATGTTGGAGAATTTGCCTTCTACGTGCCTGAGCAGCAAGGGCCAACTATGTTGCTTTCCTGTCTTGCCTTGCACAAAAGTTTTTTTCAGCAAATGTTTCTGAAGCCAAAAGAAGAAGCAAACAGTTTGTGAGTCAGACCCTGTGTTTGAATTCCAGAGAATTACTGCAAAGTTTTGAAAGATATTGGACTGCTAGAAGCCAATTTTACTTGAAGAAGTGAATATAAATTGGCTGGGCTGAAACCCGGGTATACTGGGGGTCCTTTCTTTTTTGGTGCAGTAAGTATTTGTTTCTGGAACTTTGGGACTTTAAAGTGAAATACCAAAATGGCTTTGCCGCCTCTTCAAGTTGGTTCACTCCCTTTTGATAAACTATCTGATAGTAACTGGCTCAGTTGGAGCATCAGATTTAAAGCTTATCTTGTTTCCCAGAATTTATGGGACATAATTGAGAATTTGCCAGCTCAACTAACTCCTGCGGATCAACAAAAAGATGAAAGAGCTTTGGCGCTTCTTCAGTTGTCTGTGTCAGATTCTTTGTTGGTTCACCTTCATAATATTCCTCATGCACAAACTGCGTGGAATCTGTTTAAAGACTTGTTTCAACGACAATCAAGTGGCTCAAAGGTAATTATGGAATTTGAAGCTCAACGCAAATTGAGAAGTTTTGCTCCTATGCAGAAGAGTTCAAGTTCTGGGACTGCTTCTAATGACACTGCTTGTGTTGCTAAGCCAAAGTCACAAATTGTGTGCTTTAAATGTAAAAAGAAAGGGCATTATGCTAAGAATTGCAAACAGAATCCAGGACAATGGAGAAACAAGCAAGTGGAGAGACCTAGTTCTTCAAAGGACTTACAGCATGCTTTCCTGGTGACCTCTAAGAAGGATACAATGAACTCTTTCATTATTGACTCAGGCTGTTCTCAGCATTTGGTAAAAACTATAGAACTGTTGACAAATGTGAGAGACTCTGATATAAACTTTATTTCTTTGGCAGATGATAGAAAAGTTAAAGTATTTTCTTGTGGTGATCTTTATATTGACAGTCTGAAATGTACTCTTGAGAATGTGTACTATGTACCAGAAATTATGTATAATATTCTCAGTGTCAACAAACTTTTGGATGAAGGTTTTGAGGTGTCTTTAAAGAAAGAAAAGTCTATGCTAATTGATCTTCAAGGTAATGAAGTGCAACTGAGACAAGAAAAGGGATTTTTTGTTTTAAAGTCTGCTACAAATGTGTCTGCTTGCATTAAGCAGATACCTGATAATCCCAGGCCATTACACGACAAATGTATTCATGAATTTCACAGGAAAATGGGTCATTTGTCATGGCAGTATCTAAGACAGACAGCGGAGTTGTGTGAGATTCCTATTCAAAGATGTAAGAATTTTCTAGATTGTGAAATTTGTGCAGCAGAAAATCTTAAGAAAGCTCCTATAGCAAAATACAGTGCTAGAGTTTCAAAAAGGGTCTTAGAGCTTGTCCATATTGATGTATCTGGTCCTCATCCTACTTCTGTAGGCGGGTCAAAATATTTTTTTGATTTTGGTAGATGATTTTTCAAGGCTGAAGTTCACCTTCTTTCTAAGAACTAAAGGTGAAGTTTTTCAAAAAATTTCTGCTTGGCTGAAGCTAATGCAAACACAGTTTCCTGAGTACCCAGTACAAGCTTTTCAGAGTGATCGTGGTGCTGAGTTTATGTCCAAACAAATGCAAAATTTGCTTGAAAAGTTTGGCATAGTTCACAGGTTAACAAATCCTTACTCACCCAGTGAAAATGGGGTTGCAGAAAGGTGGATAGGTGTTGTAAAGGTTGTGGCTAGAAAAATGTTAAGAGATGCTAGTTTATCTGATGGATTGTGGGCTGAAGCCGTGGCAAACGCCACTTTTGTGCTCAATCGTTCTTTTTGCAAAAGTGTCAATAGTATTCCTTATGTGTTGTTTTTTGGAAAAACTCCTGATTTGAGTTCAATCAGAGTTTTTGGAAGTGACTCATATGTCTTAATTCCTTCTCAACAAAGACATAAAAAGGATTCTATTTGGAAGAAATTGAAATATCTAGGCCCTGCTTCTGAGTCAAAAGGTTGGAGATTTTGGTGTGGTAATAATAGGGTGTTAGTTTCTAAAAATGTGAAGTTCCAACAACACAGTGGTTGGGAAAGGATTCATTCAAATAAGGAAGTGTTTCTGCCTTTCAATACTACTCAAATGCACACACCACTAACCACACAGCCAACTACACAGCAAGTTTCACAGCGGCCTGCTACACAAGTGCAATCAGTTTCACAACAGACTGCACAGCAAAATATACAACCAAGCACATCTCAAGATACACAGTTTGGAACACAAGTGCAAGTGAAGCAAGAATCTGTTTCTAGTCAGTTACAAGGCAGTAGTCCTGTAATTAAAAGGACAGAACCTCAGAAGAGAAAAGCTGAAGCTGAATCTTCTAGTTCAGAAAGTACTAGCTCTAGTAATTCAGAAACTGATGAGACTGATGGAGGAGATAGTACTAGGACCATTCCTAGGCGCAGTTCTAGGACAACTAAGGGTATTCCTCCAAAGAGATACCATTGTGAAGTTGTGAAAATACAAGAACATGACTGGTCTGAACCTCAAAGTTATAAAGAGATGTTGAAAAGAGATGAGACTGAGAGAAATCTTTGGTTAAAAGCAATGCAAAGTGAATTTGATGCTTTGAAAGATTTGCAAGTCATGGAGAAGTCTAAAACAGTTGACAATGTAAAAGTTCTAAGTTGTCGTTGGGTTTATAGACGTAAACAAACAAAGGATGGTGGTTTTTTGTACAAAGCCAGGTTAGTTGCTAGAGGTTTTGAACAGATATATGGAGAAAATTTTAATGAGATATTTAGCCCCACAGTGTCTGGGGAAGCACTAAAAATAACCCTTGCAATTGCCAGTAATAGGAATTTAAAAGTCAAACATTTTGATGTGAATACTGCGTATCTTCATGCAGACTTGGAGGATAAAGTTTATATATCTGCTATCCCAGGTTTTGAATCTGACCTTCCTGAAGGGACTTATCTTCTTAAGAAAAGTCTTTATGGTCTTAAACAAAGTGCACGTAATTGGAACCTACATTTAGACAAAGTGTTGACAAAGTTGAATTTTGTTGCCAATAGTTTTGATCCTTGTTTGTACTCAAAAGGAAGTGGAGACACACAAATGTTTATTGTAATTTATGTGGATGATGTGTTATGTATTGGATCTGAGGAAAACATTCAGGAAGTATTTCAGAATTTGAGCAAAGTATTGAAAATCAAAAATCTTGGAGATGTTAATAGATATCTTGGCATAAATATTGCCAGAAATGAAAGTGGTTTTGAATTAAACCAAACTGACAAGATTTATGATCTTTTGAGAAGAACCAGAATGGAAAATGCAAACACTGTTAATACACCCATGGCTATTCAGTTTTTACAACATGTAGATGGAGAAGTGTTTGATAACAATTTCATTTATCGTTCAGTTATTGGCTCTTTATTGTACATTGCAAACAACACAAGGCCTGACATTTCTTTTTCTGTTGGTATCCTAAGTCAAAGGATTCAAAATCCCTCACATACAGACTGGGCTGGAGTAAAAAGAGTTCTGAGATATTTAAAACAAACTGCTGAAAAAGTTTTCAGAATTTGTCCAGATGACAAAAAGTCTTTAGAAATACATTGCGATAGTTCTTTCGCATATCTAAAGGAAAATAAATCTGTTACTGGATTTGTAATAAAATACGCAAATACACCAGTGTGCTGGAAGAGCAGAAAACAGAACATTGTGGCATTAAGTACTGGAGAAGCTGAATTCTCAGCGTTGTCTGATGCTTTGACATCAGCAGAATGGCTAGAATCTTTGATTAAAAGTCTGAACATTGATTTAGAATTGCCAATACAAGTTTATGTTGATTCTCAAACCTGCATCGCTTTGAGTAAAAGTCAAAATATGAAAACGAAGTCTAGATACATTAATGTTAGATATTCAAATGTGCAACAATTTGTTAAGGACAAAAGAATTGTTCTCAATTATGTTCCTTCAGTTGAAAATGTTGCAGATATTTTGACAAAACCTCTTACTTGTGAAAAACATAACCAGTTTTGTGAAAAATTGAATTTATGAATGTATAAATATGAACTAATATAATTTTGTGGAGGAGTGTTAGAAGTATTGTAAAATGTGCAAAATTATATTGTTCATTGTATGTATTTGGTTATATTTGTGTAAGTAAGTTTGTGCCTTTAATTGCTGAAATGCTTGTGGTTTGGGTTTGGTCAATTGGGTGCAGGTGGATCTCATTGCTGCTGTTATAATGGTTTGCATCTGCCTGCAGTCTTTAGGTCTTGGTCTTGGATTTGGTTGGAGGTTTTTGTTTAGGGTCTGATGTCTGATTTCTGAGTTTCCACTATGAAGCTATAATAAAGTAAGCTTCTGCTGTAGTATTGTTATTTTTTATTTGATATTATAACTCTGCTGACAATTTAATTGGTGCCAGCAGGTGGGAAGCTTCGTTACAATTTTGGTGGCAGACGACGGGATTCGAGTAACAACTGATCGAGTGCCTTAAGTTTGATTTTAAAATAAGTTGTGAGGTAAAAGTTGCTGAAAAATGGCTACCAGGCGGCAGAGAAAGCTGGCTGAAGAAAGAGTGGGAGACATAGGGGAAAGTTCGGGCTCTGAGGCAGAGACAGAGCCAGTGCCTATGTCAGAAATGGCTTATAAATACAAACTGGAGATGGAGGAAAAACGATTAGAGATGAGACGATTAGAACTAGAGATGGAGGCAAAGCAAAGAGAGAGAGAACTGGAGGAAAAAGAAAGAGAGAGAGAACTGGAGGAAAAACAAAGAGAGAGAGAACTGGAGGAAAAACAAAGAGAGAGAGAACAGGAGTTAGAATTAAAGAGAATGGAGTTTGAGCTAGAAAGACAAAGATTGGCTTTGTCTCAAACACCCAGTGAGGTCCAGGAAGGGAGATCTGGGGTGGATACCCCAGATCTGACAAAGAAATTCCCAAAATTTACCAAAGGAGATGACCCAGAGAAATTCCTTATATCTTTTGAGAGATGTTGTCGGGATTTTGGGTTGGCTAAAGACAAATGGATGATATACCTAAGGCCTCAAATAAGTGAGAAGCTGTTACAGATTTATGGACAGATGCCTGAGGAGTCTTGTAGAGACTATGATCTGTTTAAGAAACAGATTCAACAGGAATATAGATTGACTCCTGAATATTATAGATTTAAGTTCAGGACATTGAAGAAAGATAAAACACAAAGTTTTGCTCAGGTGGCCTCTAGATTGTCTCAACTGTTTGATAGTTGGATAAGAACATCTGAGGTAGAAAATTATCAACAGCTGAGGGAACTTTTAAAGCTGGAACAATTTTTCCAATTAGTGCCTAGTGAAATTCGTTGGGTGATTCAAGATCGCAAGCCATCCACGATTGTAGAGGCAGCGGGTATGGCAGATCAAATAACAACCTTGAAAGAAGGATTTAAAAGGGAAGATCTGCCAGGGGACAAAAGAACAAACAGGCAGCCATTTTATCCACAACAAACGCGCCCACAGCATGAAAAGGGCTCTGACATAGAAAACACCATCTATAGGAGGCAGAGTGTAACAAAACCAACTGCTCCTGAGGTAAAACGACGGTGCTATCAATGTGGAAAATTGGATCATATAAAATATCAATGTCCCCTGTTAAGGAATGAGAAAACAACCCTCTTTATAAATAAAATGAAAGAAACACCAAAGACAGCACCGGATACTGTTGCAAAGGAGAGTTCAAGCTCAGAACCTCAAGAGAAACAATGTTTGTTCATCCTGTCAGGCAGCCCATCTAAGGATTACTTAGAAACCATTTCTATTGATAACAAAGACAGGAAAGGACTCCGAGATACAGGTTCCGAAGTATGCATAGTGCACCCCGAAATAATACCTCAGAAGTTTCAGCAGCCAACCTCTGAAATAAGATTAAAAGGCTTAGGTCCTGCGATACCAACAGCAGTGGTAACTTTGCCAATAGAATATGAAGGATGGAAGGGTATGTGGGATTTTGCAGTCAGTCCTGACATACCATATCAATGTTTAATTGGAAATGATTTGGCTGAGGAGATTAAATACTGTAAGATGGCGTGTGGGGAGAAAGAATGTAAAAATGAAAGCCCTGAACAAAAAGCCATGTGTTTTGCCATACAACAAGATGGGGATGAGAGCCCAGAAGCCAGTGCTACAGTTGCTGAGCTTGTTAAGAAGACAGGAGGAGTTGAGGAGATTCGGCAGGAACAGAGAGCCGATGAATCTCTGAAACCTCTATTTGCTTTAGCTCAAAACCCCACGGTATTGGCAGAAGAACAGCCCTCCGAGTTTATATTGAAGAATGGTGTCTTATATAGGGAATCCAAAAGTATAAACTCGACAGAAAGATCAGTGACATGTAGTCAAATTGTAGTGCCTCAAGGTTTTAGAGAACAGCTGATGAGGGTGGCACACGAAAACCCTCAAGGTGGACATTTGGGCATAAGAAAAACCACGAAAAGGATCACTAAAAACTTTTATTGGCCTGGCATGTTCCAGAGGATCAAAGAGTTTTGCCAATCCTGTAACATCTGCCAGAGATTGAGCACTGGAAGGGATAAAGTTAAAGCTCCTATGATCCCTATGCCAATAATTGGAGAACCATTTTACAGAGTAGGCATTGACATTGTAGGTCCTCTCTGTAAACCAAGCAGACGTGGTTACCGTTACATTTTAACCATGATTGACTACGCCACAAGATATCCAGAGGCTGTAGCTCTGACTAACATCGAAACAACTACAATTGCAAATGCCCTGCTGTCCATTTGGGGAAGAACTGGATATCCCAGAGAACTGGTCTCGGATTTGGGAACACAGTTTACTTCCAAGCTTATGTCGAAGTTGCTGGAGTTATGTGGAATTAGACACCTGACTTCCACAGCATATCATCCGCAAACAAATGGACTGGTTGAGAATATGAACAAGACTTTAGTCAAAATGATAAAGTCTTACAGTCAGGAAAGGCCTTATGACTGGGACGTCAAGTTACAACAACTGCTGTTCGCCTATAGGACCGTCCCTCATGACAGCACCGGCTACAGTCCATTTGAATTGCTGTATGGAAGGAAAGCTCGTGGTCCGTTAGATCTGTTAAGAGAATATTGGGAAGAAAGTCCGGCGACGGATCCTGTTCCAGTGACGGAGTATTTAAGAGATCTTCAAGCAACAATGCAGCTGGCTAGAGACATTGCTCAAGAACATTTGCTTGCGGCTCAGCAGAAACAGAAAGACTATTATGACTCTAATGCTAAACCAAAGGTCTTCAACATCGGAGATGAAGTTTTATTTTTATCTCCCAACAAGGCCAACAAGCTTCAATTGGATTGGTCTGGACCATGGAAGATCATCAGAAGACACAATCACATAAACTATGATATTTTCGATGAACAATCCAATGTAGAAAGAAGAGTCCATGTAAATATGTTGAAGCCTTTTGTTATAAGATCTGCGAATGTATGTTTTGTTGGTTCAGAAGAGGAATCCGGTCCCTTTTCCTTTTGGGAGGGTGATCGTGAACAGTACAGGAATTTAGATCGGGTAGATATAAATGTAGAATTGTCCCTACCTCAGAAAAGAGAGGTTGTAGAGGTTTTAAATAAATATAGGGACATATTTTCGGACTTGCCAGGAAAGGTCCAAGGAGTCCAGCATCGAATAAACACCGGTGATGCTACTCCTATTGTATCTCCACCCTACAGGGTTACGGGGAAGATTAATGAATGTATTGGATGTAGAAGGAGAAGACAGACCCCTATTGTTCTTAAGTAAAAAATGGCATTCTAACGAGTATAGTATGTCAACAATTGAGAAAGAATGCTATGCCATTATCTGGTCAGTGAAGAAACTGAAACCGTATTTGTGGGGTAAGAAGTTTACTTTGCAAACAGACCATGCTCCCTTACGGTGGCTAGATAATGTGAAAGGTACCAATAACAAATTGTTAAGATGGAGTTTGGGTTTACAAGATTTCATATTTGACATAAAACATGTTTCAGGTAAACAAAATGTAGTTGCGGACGCCTTATCAAGGATTCCATAGGTTAAAGGTTTGTATATATGTATAGTTGAAATGTACCTAACTATGATGTGTTTCCCTTTCAGAATTGATATATATATTTATTGTGAAATGCTATGTAGAATTATTTTTGCTATTCTAGGATTAAGAAATATACAAAAATATTTTTCTGGGGGGGGAAGGTGTAGAGAAATGTTTATTATAGAGTGTTTATTATACTGTATTTAAACTGTATTTAGGTTTTACATTAGCTGCTATGGCCTAACTGTGAGGGATAGGTTGCCATGGTAACAAAGCCTCAGAGGAGGTGGGCGGAGTTTAAGGAATAAAAGGTTTGAAAGCGTCAGTTAATATTCAGTCCGGTGGATGAGACCCGGGGAAGAGGAGCAGAGTCAGTTAGGGCTCTGTGGTGTGAAGCTGTGAGAATTCAGTTAGTTCTTAGGATTTGTGAATATTTCTTCAGCAAGAGAGCTGAAGGTGTTACCTTGTTAGATTGCTTAGGTTAAAAGAATCTAACAGAAGGGGTTTTAAGGATCGCCAGTAGGAAAAGACTGGTGGTCAGTGGTTTGATCCGAGTATAGGACAAACAGTGTGGAGATTCACAATTTGGAACTCTGAAGTAATAAAAGCACTTCACTAAAGAAGGAGTTTGTAGAATTGTAACATCAGAAGCCTGAATGTATCTCAAACCAGCCATTTTGTAACATCAAGCCTTGTGCCAAGTTCAACTTCTTAAAACTGCAACAATTACGTTCTGTTAACAATAAAACTTGTTCTCTTTGTATTTCAAACCTGCCTCCTCCATTGCTTTTACGTTTGGTGCATTCCACACTACCAAAATCACCTCACAACACAACTAAGGATAAACAGAGACGTAAACTGGCGTCTCTGAACATTATTGGTGGCAGCTTAATTGACATTGAAAGAGAAGGTTCCTCACATTCAGTGGAATTGGCACTTCCTCACACAATTTTGGTGGCAATTTAACGGACTTCATTTAATTGGTGCCAGCAGGTGGGAAGCTTCGTTACACCTCCAAACCCACTATGTTCTGTCAACTGTTTCAGCAAAAGGTCAGGATCCCAAGCTTCTCATATATTTCTGCCTCAGTTTCTATTTTGAGTACTGGTCCAAAAATATTCTACCTCTGCTTAATTTCTTAGCATAATTCCAGTTTCTTTTCCAACATTCTCTTAATGGTTGTAAAACAGAGAAGAGTAGATGCCATTTGGATAGCTATCAGTGGCTTAGGAACCATTTCCCCCAGCTTATCTTTACAGCCATAGCATTTGGCAGGATAAGAAACCCTCACGCAGGGTCGATAGTTTAAACTGACAGCATGAAGGGCATCTGGCCTTCATTTTGCCTAGTTGCAAAATTCTAGCATTAACATAGAAGTCCATATCTTTGAATATACCCATTAGCCATCCCTTTGAAAATAAAAAGACTAAGCAGAAGTATAACCATACTGCCTATTATTTCTTTACTGATTAAGAAACTGTTTTATTGTCCAATGAGTACACTGAGATTTAAAGATGAGTGAGCAGTGAACAGGTAAGAATGAATTTCCTCCAGGAGGAAGTGCAGAGAATTGTGCCTGAGAATTTTGAGAGATGTTATAATCTGCTTGTGTCCTAATTCATTCTTATAGTTAATGTATTGAAATCAATTCATTAGTTAACCACCTAAAAACTCTTCTTCTTAGTTTAATGTACTATTTATTTTCTTACATATCTATGCCACTTTCCTGCCCCTAATAGCACATGGTGCAGCATAAAATGAGACATTGATGACAATACATTAAATTCATGTGAAATGAATTAGCCACCACTTGTTTTAGCTTGCTGGTCTCTTTCATCTCCCCTTTATATCCATTTTCCCCCAGAGCCGAATTCAGATTTGGAGACAGGTCAGCATAACATTCATTCCATAACAAAAAGTAGCATTCCACTCTAGAGAAATCCTGGCTTCTTTCCAGAAGGCTCTTTTTGCAGTATCCTCCACTCTTGCAATTAATTTCCCCACCAAAATTGTCAACATTATTTCCCTGAACCATATCGTATGAGCCATTTTCCTGTTGAGTTCTGAAATTAAGTCAAGGAAAATGTCTCGACAAAGTCGGACCACCACATCACCTGGTTTCAGTGATTATATCTGTCTCCAGTGTGACAGCTGCTTTTAAAAATGGTGCCTGGAGCTTTCCAAAATACTTCAACTAAATTATCTCACATGTGCTCATGGCACATTGGGAAAAAACAAAAAATGTTTTGGGTCTTCTTGCCTGGAACTAATCTGTCCCTAGATTCATTTATGGTGTCAGTTGGTGCATGATGGCTAAGCTTATCCTTTATTTCTCATATGGTATGAAATGTTCTCCTAATCACTCAGAGGAAAGCAAAGGGCTCTTGTTACATCCTGTTAGCCATTTTATCAGCACAAGCTCCTCTCTAAGAGATACGCAGTCAAATAAAATTATCTGTGGAGCTGGGGCATTCCCGGGGGGGCGTCTAACTTTCCGTACTTTTCCCTCCCTCTCTTTTTGCAAGGCATTGATCAGCATGCATCATTATCTCTTCCTGTTTGATGGGGGGAATAAATCATTTATTTTTCAGCTAGATTGATTTATGTGCATCTTCCATTTTAAAGGTAATTAATTTCATTTGAAGTCATTCACTATGTGTAGCATGCAGATGCTTGAAATATTGATGCTGCGTCTCACTGTTATGATGGAGGCACTGTCATTTATCATCCAAAGATTCCCCAAGTTTGCAAACATAAACAAAGAGGTTTGAGGGATGAAATGTACTAATGCTCTTAGCTTACTTCCCCTCTTTCACTAGTTTTAGCTATCATATTTTTTAGTTAGGGAATGTTTTTTTCTTTGTTTTCTCTTTGTGTGAATATTACTCATTTCTTTGAGTCAGTTGAATGTCCTCACTCTTCTGGCACCCCTCTCCAGAGCAACCAAAAACTATACAGAATATTTTAAAATACCGTGCTTTATTTTATCCCCATTCTACTGAAAAAGTGGCATTTTTTAATTGTGCTTATAAAAGATTAGGGCTTCTCCAGTTCTTATTTTGATAAAAGAAGGCTCTCTTTTTGAAACTGGTTCTCCACTTTGATTGCCATGTTTCTATCTCATGAAAACTTGGGGTTTGTATGTATTGTCGAAGGCTTTCATGGCTGGAATCACTAGGTTCTTGTAGGTTTTTTTGGGCTATAGGGCCATGTTCTAGAGGCATTTCTCCTAACGTTTCGCCTGCATCTATGGCAAGCATCCTCAGAGGTAGTGAAGTCTGTTGGAAATAGGAAAATGGGCTTATATATCTGTGGAATATATAACCCAGTTATTCCACAGATATATAAACCCATTTTCCTATTTCCAACAGACCTCACTACCTCTGAGGATGCTTGCCATAGATGCAGGCGAAACGTTTTGGGGTTTGTAGTTTAGGGAAGGATATTTAGAATTCACAGTCAGAGAGCTCCAGAGCCTCCCTAAGCTACCAGTCCACAGGATTACATAGGGCATGGCCATAACAGTGGAATCATAGTGCTTCTTGGTTTTGGCTTTCATTCTCTCTAGTACCCAATCTGGAAGCTACGCTGTGTCCCCTTCAGGGTAAGATAGAGCAGGGTAAAATACAATAAATAAATAAATAAATAAATAGTATCCCTGATTGCTTTTGTCTATGATGCTTAGACTAGCTAAAAGCAAATAAAAGACCTCTGATGCCAGCAGTACCAAAGGCTGCCCTGAAATAGGGGGTTTTGGTAGCAAGACCTGATTTTGTCCTGAATTTGAAGAGCTCTCCAGTCTAAGATCAACTTGAAGATCAAGAAGCATTGAAGAAGATTGTTGTTATTTTCTGTCAAGATGACTTTCACTGAGTTACCCTACAAATGAGATAGAGGTAAGAGAGTTTGATGGGGAGACAGAAGAAAGGGAGGACACACACTGCCTGGATCAGTCAACCACTAGATCAGGAGACTTGGAAGAGGATCAGATAAGTCCCGGGAAAGCAGGGGCTGCCCAGGTCTCTGAGCAGATGGAGGAAACAGAATAGAGAGAGGGGATGAGAAGAGAGCCATCAAAGCCACTTCCTCTGACTTTTGGACTGTGGATCTGTACTCGGCAGCAGAAGCATCCAGGAGTGAGCATATTACACCTATGCTAAAGCCACTCCAGTTAGTTTCCAGGCACAGTATAAAGTATTGGGTCCTGGTTATCTACAGGATCACCTTCTCCTGTTCAATCTACCCTGGATACTGTGGTCCTCTGGGAGGCATCTACTCCTGCCAGCCAGAACCCAATCATGACCATCAAACAGAGAATCTTTTCATTGGCTGTTCCAAGACTGTGGAATGACCTGCTAGAAGAGACTCAATGGCTAAATCAACTGTCAGAGTTCAAGACACAACTAAAGACTTTTCTCTTCTGGCAGGCCTGCCCAGGCATTTTTAACCTGTAAATTTAAACCTACATGTTATTGATGTGGTCTTGTGTAATATGCATTTAAATAATGTTCTGTTTTAATCCTGTTGTACCCCATCTCGAGCCACAAGAAGAGGTGGGTAATAAATTATTATTATTATTATTATTATTATTATTATTATTATTATTATTTGAGTCTAGAGCAGACAAAATCACTCTGCTGGCTGTTGTATTGGATCATACGTCGGACACTTCCCAAGTGTGATGTATCAGCAAATAATGCATGCAGATCCCAGTAAGGTGGCCTTCTGCAGCTGGTAGATGGTAGTTTTGTCAGCACCAATTGTGTTTAAGTGCAGGCCAAGGTCTTCAGTTACTGCACCCAGTGTGCCGATCACCACTGGGACCACCTTTACGGGTTTGTGCCAGAGCCTTTGCAGTTTGATCTTTAAATCCTCCTATTGTGTCAGCTTTTCCAGTTGTTTCTCTTCAATCCTGCTGTCACCTGGGATTGCAACATCGCCGATCCATACTTAGTTTTTAGCATGATCATGAGGTCAGGAGTATTGTGCTCCAAAACGCTGTCTGTCTGAAGTCCCAGAGTAGTTTGATGTGTTCATTTTCTGTAACTTTTTCAGGCTTGTGATCCCACCAGTTCTTTGTCGCAGGCAGATGGTATTTGTGGCACAAGTTCCAATGGATTATCTGAGCAACGGTGTTATGCCTCTGCTTGTAGTCTGTTTGTGCGATCTTCTTGCAGCAGCTAAGGATGTGATCTATTGTTTCATCTGCTTCGTTGCAGAGTCTACATTTGGGATCTGTTGTCGACTTTTCAATTCTGGCTTTGATGGCATTTGTTCTAATGGCTTGTTCTTGGGCTGTCAGAATCAGCCTCTCCGTCTCCTTTTTCAAAGTTCCATTTGTGAGCCACAACCATGTTTTTTCTTTGTCAATTCGGCTTTCAATTTTTCCCAGGAACTGTCCATGGAGAACCTTCTTTCACAAGTTTTCTCTTCTGCTCTGGATTGTATTTTTACAGTATTCACTCTTTGAATATCTTATTACTACTACTACTACTACTACTATTATTATTAATAATAATAATATTACCTGCCCTCCATGCTGCATGTGTTTGTGTGTCAGGAGAACGAAACGCCACCTAAAATTTAGGTGACAATATTTAAAGTAACCACATTCAGTCTCTCACTCGCTCAGACAGGAGAAAAAGAGGATTAGATGGGGCAGACATCCAATGAGAGTGCAATAATAGAGACAATGCAATAATAGAGACAATGTGCCAGAAATTCCCTCTTGTACGAAGTTGGCATCAGGGATGGGGAACTGTGTGGCTTTCAAAACCAGTTTAAGATCAGATTCAAACAGCTGAAGATGGCATTAGTGGAGTCAAACCAGGGTAGGATAATGTTCACTCGAGCTGGGATAGAGCCTTGGCTGAATTCAACTTTTGGCAATAGATGGTCTGCCACTGCCTTCCTCTGAAATATAGCCTACAGCACCTTACATTCCTTCAAGATATCAGTTCCCCTATCAAAAATCACTCTCTACTCCTTACTTCCACTATTAGACATTGTGGCTAAGCCTTCAGACCTCTAGTAAACCTATACATGTGTATTCTGAAGTATGTGCCCTTCAGTGGTATGTATTCCTGAAGATATAGCACTGAGGCCAAACAAAACATACTATGAGTCTGAGGAGGGGCAGCGTTTTGTCACTTTCTATGTCCTGCTGGGTCACTGCAGCTAAGGCAGATGGAATGGGACAAGTAAGGTGCATTCTGACACTTACCTCCCATTGAAGTCAAAGGGCAAAGTCTAGTATAAGTGTTCTTTGGTGGTAGGAAGCACTGAAAGAATGAAGAGAGCTAGGATTCTTTGTGTTCTCAGCTGCTCCAAGATGGGCCATTCCATTATAAACACCTTTGGCAAAAATTCTTCCTTGACGTGTCAGGAGTCTTCACTGGTCATTTCAAGCTACTTAATGCTTCCTCCAGTGATTCCTCAGCAGACCTTTGGCTCCTTAGTTACCACATTTCCCTTCCATTTTCATTCTTTCAAAATGTATAGATGTTTCACAGAGCACTTAATCTCAATGTAGATTTGGTGCTATATCATAATGTAACAGCATTCAATAATAATTATTCACTTGATCCATAGTAAAAAGGATAGGGATGGAAGGGAAGCTAGTGCACTCTAGTGCAAAGTATTTGCTACAGCATCCCTAACATTACTCCAAAAAAACAAAACAGTGATATCAATTTTTAAGTAAGTGCAGCTACAAGAAAACAGATCCTGTCCATAATAAATAGGAACAATGTGGAGGACATGTATGCAATAAGTTGTCTCGTAAAGACTCATTTCTTGGGTTTGCTGAAAGGAATGTAGAGGGGTCAAGTTTGATGATTAACCCTGTGCTTGTGGTAATAACTTGTCAATGCCATCCAGAAAATATAAATGCTTGTGGTATTCCCTGGAAAGCTGTACAAATTCAAGACTAAGATGCAGCATTCTTGAATTGTATTACTGCTGTTTTTATCTGAATAGCATCATTACCACAGTGAGATGAGCAGAGAAATTATTGTTTAAGATGGTACCCATTCCATCTTCAAACATGTACACACCCATCTTTCTCCCTCCACCCCTCCCTAAGAACGGATGGCAGAATAACAAATAGATAAAACCGTATCAGTCATATTGATCTGTGGCTATCTTAATGTACTGTCTCTCCTGAGAATACAAAATGTGTTTTTAGAGTTACAGTTTAAGAAGCCAAGCACTTAGCTGGATGGTATCCCAATTTTTTATAATAATAAAAAAGAAATCTCTTTTTGCATTTGTCTAAACCTCATGTTTATTTGTGGTATTGAGCTCTGTGGAGAATTAATGCGGCAAACAGGCTTAGAAGACCAGATTCTAGACTGTTGTGAGCAATGTGCTGTAGGTTTCCATATTAATCAAAAAGCTAGAGGAAGAGGAAAAATCAATATTGCCTGTGCTTCTGAGTTTGATACCTGCTTAGCAGTCATACCATTGGAATTTATTGCTTGCCAGGAAAGCTGGCTGTCACATTGCTGGCTATTCTGGAGATCAAAGCACTGGCTACCATGGGGATGTCTAAACAGTCTGGTTCATTTCTGTTCGGAAAGTTTTTCAATTGTCCTTTCCCATGGGCCTTGAATAGCACTGATCCTAGAGATGCAGAATATTTAGCTTGTAGGTCAGAGATAGCCTGGTGAGTATCAACTCAGAACTACAGAGGAATCAACATCGAAGGAGATGTATCAAGTAAAGCTCTCAGGCAAATAACTTAGGGAGTGTATTATTACTTCTGCTCGTTGCTAACAGATGTCACTGCTACAAGAGGAATTTTGCTGCATGCTCGGTGAATTAGGGGGATCTAGCTAAGATGGCATTAAGGCATGAACAATATGGGTTAGGCTCTGTAGTGTAGCCCCTTTGTGAGCTCAGATCTCATTTTCCAATTTTCTCTGAACACACTGGCATTTCTCCAGATATGTTGACTTTGGGACTCAACCAAATGTTCTCCAGAGAACACTGTTGACATTAAAAAATGTGGTAGTGCTGAAAGGCTTTTGGAAGACCTTCCCACCTAAAACCTCACTAGTTTTATTTCTTTTTGTAGCACACTGCATGCCACCAGCCTTATCTATGTCAATTTTTTTCATCAACAAAGCAGCAGTCACGGAACTCCCAATAACTTTTGGTCATCAGTCCTTTCCTTTGCAAAGATATCCACATGATAGAGGGAGAGAGGTGAAAGGAGGTGATCCACATCCTATACAAGTCATGTGGATACATTTGCTCACATTGTCAAAGATGCTGAGAGATATAGAGGGGTCCTCTGGAGCTCCATGGCCACTGCTATGAGAATGAAAAAATGACACAGTTAGGTGCCATCCCTTTTTTCTCCATGCCACTGAGTACAGAGAACGTGTGATGGTGACACTGGCCCATGTGAATAGCAGGGTTGATTCTAAATTGGAGCTGGCTAAACTTTTCACACCATCCCAAAGTTCAGAGTTGCTCAGGAACTTCAAGATGATGTGAATAGTTCTGGAGCATTCCTCAACTTTTCCTGACATGGGGGAAGACTGCATTAAGTAGCCTTATCCCATGTCATATAGATAAACCCAAAGAGGTTCTGCTTCTGTCCTCTGGAGTATTGACTATCCCTCCCAATTTGGTGTCATCTGCAAACTTGATGATCATGCCTTCTAACCCTTCATCTAAGTCATTAATAAAGGTCCTGTTAAACATCTTTATTAATGACTTAGATGAAGGGTTAGAAAGCATGATCATCAAGTTTGCAGACGACACCAAATTGAGAGGGATAGCCAATACTCCAGAGGACAGGAGCAGAATTCAAAATGATCTTGACAGATTAGAGAGATGGGCCAAAACTAACAAAATTAAGTTCAACAGGGACAAATGCAAGATACTCCACTTAGGCAGAAAAAACAAAATGCAAAGATACAGAATGGGGGAAGCCTGGCTCAAGAGCAGTATATGTGAAAAAGATCTTGGAGTCATTGTAGACAACAAGTTAAACATGAACCAACAATGGGATGTGGCAGCAAAAAAAAGCCAATGGGATTTTGGCCTGCATCAATAGGAGCATAGTATCTAGATCTAGGGAAGTAATGCTACCCCTCTATTCCGCCCAATTCTGGGCACCACAATTGAAGAGAGATGTTGACAAGCTGGAATGTGTCAAGAGGAGGGCGACTAAAATGATCAAGAGTCTGAAGAACAAGCCCTATGAGGAGCGGCTTAAGGAGCCTGGCATGTATAGCCTGAAGAAGAGAAGACTGAGAGGAGATATGATAGCCGTGTATAAATATGTGAGAGGAAGTCACAGGGAGGAGGGAGCAAGCTTGTTTTCTGCTTCCCTAGAGACTAGGATGTGAAACAATGGCTTCAAATTACAAGAGAGGAGATTCCATCTGAACATGAGGAAGAACTTCCTGACTGTGAGAGCCGTTCAGCAGTGGAACTCTCTGCCACGGAGTGTAGTGGAGGCTCCTTCTTTGGAGGCTTTTAAACAGAGGCTAGATGGCCATCTGTCAGGGGTGTTTTGAATGCAATATTCCTGCTTCTTGGCAGGGGGTTGGACTGGATGGCCCATGAGGTCTCTTCCAACTCTATGATTCTGTGATTCTAGGTGTCAAACTGTATTAATTCTACAGTGTAGATGCACTCTGGAGTTCCATCTCTTAAATGTTGTCAACACTGGATGTGAAGTAGAACATGACTGGATCGATGAGGCCTTTTTTCTACTATCCTTTGCCTCCATTGCTGCAGGCAAAACACAGACAAAGTACCAAGAAGGAAGTTTTTTTCAATCACATACATTTTCAGCCATAATTTTCTACTCTTGCAGACCATCAATATATTCTGACCCTTAGTGCTGAAGTCTCCTGAGGAAACGATTAGTGTTTGTTCTTCCAGCACTCGTTAAAATGCTTTTTAGTACTCATTTCGTACTAATGCTTTTAGTACTAATTTCAAAGGGAACGTGTTAGTCCTCTCAAGGACTAGAGCATTTCTGGTCCTAAATATAGCTAAATGTGAAAATGAATAAAGGAACAGAATGATGTGAGTCTGCACAAAAGACAAACTTGAACAAAGATGCATGTGCATAAATAGATCTTTATCGCACCGTAATTATTCTGTATAAATAAGAGAGCTGTTCAAGCATACGAAATAAGCAATTAATCCTCATTAAATGATATTCAGCATGTATATAATGGTGTTTATTTGCCCTTGATCATTGGTGGGGGGGCTTCCCTAGGATGTTGAGCTGTTTTGAAAGTGACTGTGTGGAATATTTTCCAAGCTATCTGCCAGTCTTTTGCTCCATTTGGGAGAGAGGAGGAAATATTTTAGGAACATCAATTATGTTTAGGTTTTTGTTTTATCCCATTGACCCTCAAACTCTTACCATAATATTTCCAGACAGTTATTGCTCCAAAAGAGAACAACAGGGCTTGGAAAATATGGTACAGTTCCCATTTCCATGGGGAATCCATTCCTGGACTGTATCACACAAGCAGGAGGAAAGGAGAGGGGTGGAGGAAAGCAGGGGAAGGCATCCTTAAGAGTGGATACCCAACTTACCCCAGCAAGACCCATCTTCAGGAATGTCCAGTCATCCCACGATGTTTTCCCCATCTTTCTCTGTTTTCTGCTGCTTTCTTCAATCATGAGTCGGAGGAACACCTAACTCCTAAAAATGGACTCTTCACTATGTCTTTGCACACTGGCAAGACAGATTTCCATGCAAGTGGCTGTACACCATGGGATAGCTTCTGTTTTGCTAGTGTACAAAGACGATAAGTAAATGGGGAAAATTAGAGTGGGATAAGGTCACTAGAAGCCTGGGTCAACTGTGAAAACCCCTAGAATTAGATTGGTCTGCTGGATTATGTGTTAAAGCTGTTAAAACTCTTCTGAATATGATCCGTGTCATTCTCTGTGTTGACCCATACAATCTGCCCTTGCATATTAAATTTATGCACTGCCATTTTTATTCTGTACATGGAGAAAAATTGCATCAGTCAGTTTTGGGGATTTTGGAGCAATTTTCCTATGCATGTATTTCATGTTTATTACATTCTTTGTTGTTTATTATTTTCTTCATAAATGAACTCTAAAATATAATTGAAATCCTACAAAGCATATAGCTGCATAAAATGTGCTGACTAGATGCCTTGAAAGTATCATTTTGCTGCAGAAGATTAGCTTCACAAAATTCAATAAAAGATGACCACTTGGTCATGACAGAGATTCATTTTTTTACCATTTGGCTTGTATAGCAGGTAAAAATTATCTATTTATTACTGTATCAATCAAAATACCAAAGGGAATAGCTGTGGAGGGCACTAAAGCTAGCAAATGCCTTGCTGCCTCTGAGAATCCCACCCCCCCCCCCCCCCTCCCTGGACTTTTTCTACATTTCCTAAATTTCTAACATTGCAGCATTGCAGATTAAGAAAATTGTACACAATTACAACTCTTATCTGTTCTGTGTTCATTTTTCCTTGGTGACTTTGCCTTCCCTGCTTCTTTGGACGCTTAAACTTTGTTGCTAAATGCCTAACTGGGGTTTTAAATTACTGAAATACTAGGAATTTGGAACTGGAGAAAAAATTCTTACTTACATCCCACCTTTCTGCTGTGATTGCTCCCAATGTAGTTGCAGCTCAGGCTGTTTCTACCCAGCCATTTAATCCGAGTCAGGACATGGATTAAAGAGAACTGGTTCACTGTGGTATGCCTACACAGGCACCCCAGGAATTGGCTAGAGGCTGGGACAGAGGCCACAAAGATCCACTGACTGCAGATTAATATGATCCAAGGAATATTTTTTTTCCTACCATGTCCAATGGAATGTGCTGATAAAAAGCAGCATGTCCAATGAGGATACGCACTAAATGAAATCAGGGCAGAGGAAGAAAGGGAAAGCCAGCGTTTTCATGGGAACACTTTGGTTTCTTCTCAAGCAGGGAATTGTTTGTTTACTTTCTGGGAGTTGTGTTTCCAACTTCTTCCCCAAATGTTTCAGTGCTAGCCCTGTCCTCACAAGTGCTTCACATTTTGAGCTTGGATTCCAGTTCTTCATGGGATATATACTGATGAGCTGCAGCTGATTTTATGGCTTGAACCAAATTTCTGGTGAGTTTTTTTTCCTCATAATTTTTCTGGCTGGATGTATGTTGCAGTGCACACAAGGGGTGTACATTTTGTGATCATCCTCAACCACGAGTGAGCTTGAACCTTGATTTAATTGCCTGTGTAGAAAGGCTCTGAGTAACATCTGGGAGGTCACACACTTCCCACCCCTGATTAAAAATGGTGTAAGTTTTTCTTTTGTAAAAAAAAATGTTAGAAAAACCTGTGTCAGGCTTTAAAAAAAAACAGCAGCACTTTAGAACACAGGAAAGTTCAAACAGCACAGTAAAACATGGTAGATGGGGCTAAGTATTACTCTTTGGGGAGAGATTTCTAAGGATCTTGTCCTTGATCCAAATTCAGTTTTTAGGGTAGACCAAAATCAATGACACTTACATTAATTAAAGCTAAACAAAGTCTCATTGATGTCAGTGGTTTTATTCTGATTATTCTGGAATCCAGCTTCCTGCCTCTAAAGCCAAAAAATCTGATTAACCTTAACAGCAAAGCTGAGAATGGAGCTTTTGCAGCCAGTCTTAAAGCATATGTCACACCTTCCAACATTTGAAAGATGAAAACAATGTCTGAAGAGCCAATCTTTTTTTCCAAATCAGCACTAAGATGAGGAGAGAAAAAAACCATAGCTAGCTCATGAAGAGCATATGGAGGTCCACCCAATAGTTTCTAGAACAGACAGGTTTCACATTTCCTGGAACACACTTGGACAACAAACTGCCACTGTCCCAAGCAAATATCCCAGGGTGACTTTTTTTCACACACCCCTTCTCTGTCTTTATAAAGGCTATAGACAGAAATCACTGCTGAATGTCAGTCTTTCTTGCCCTGACTTCAAAAGCTTAATCATGGCTAACTTGGCCCTTGATAAGCTAATAGCACAGTACATTAGACAAGTGGCAATCTTCTAAATCCTTAGGCAGAAGCAGATTGAAAAAGACTTCTAGTGCAAAAGAAGTTTCCAGTGTGGTGTAACTGCTGGCCTTGCAATATTGTATCCTCCACTGTCCCTCATTCCTCTTTTTCAGCTATTTTAAAATGTCCTGGTTTCTTTCTGTCCTTCCACTTTCTCTCCTTGTCCTGGCTGAGTACAGAATTTCATACTCGGTTAATAAAGCTGGGAGAGAGGAAAGGGGGTTGAAGAGTCTTCCCTTCCTAGTAGGCTCAGGCAAAATCAACTGTTGAAGCCTCTTCTAATTGTGTGTTATTCCTCATTAACAGCTTTTGTCATCTTGATCACATTCTGATGTTCTTTGTTCAGATGTGTTCCGTTTCCATCTTTGAAATTTTGGAGGGCATCCATTATGATGTAACTTCTGGTGTTTCCTTAATCTATTTCACACATACACACAGCCCAAGTCCATGCCTACCTTTCCTCACGTTGCCACCTTAAGACTGGCTATATATATGAGTCCTAACAACCTCTTGCATTGAACTTGGTCAAATTGTACAGCTCATTTAGTTTTCAAAAAATACACTTCCTTTACCATTTTACCTCCCACTGCATCTAGAAATATCTCATGTATCACTCACTGGAGTTCAGTTAGACTGTTTTGGAACAGAGCCATTGTCTTTCAAATTGCCAGGAGGCCTTCCTGAGAAACATCTGGCAAATCTCTAATAGAACCACCGTTAGAAAAATTACTCTACAACTAACCCTGAAAGGAAGTGGAAGATTGAATGGCAATGTCAAAGGTAAAATGAGAAGCTAATGAAATCTGAACGTGCAGGCACTGTTCCAGGGATAGTTTCACGTGACTCTTATCTGAGACATTGGGCTTCATTCATACAATACATTCAGTGTCTACATCACATATATGTTAAGGTCCTTCATATAGATGACTGGTAGAACTGTGAAAGGAATATCATTCTGGTCCACTGTGATGATTTGCATTCGAGTTGCCCATGCTTCTTCAAATGAAACCTTACAGATGTCAAAAGAGTAGATACCAGGAGCATGTGGGAGTTCCCTTGTCCTTCCCCTCCCCATTTCCATTTGAGTTACATGGGCAATGACACACATCCACTTTATTGGAGATAGAGGAAGGTAGAATTCTGAAGTGAAAGCGAATGAGACAAATTAAACCAATATGACTGCATGTTGTAGGGGAACAGATTGTCTCCCAGAACCAGACCAGCCACCTGGATGAAGCATCCTACTTGGATGAAAATCCTCCAGGGAGGCCCTGCTCTCGGGCCCACCACCGTCACAGGCACGATTGGTGGGGACAAAAGAGAGAGCCTTCTCAGTGATTGCCCCTTAGCTATGAAAGACCCTCTCTAGTGAGATTAGATCAGCCTGCTCCCTTTTGTGCTTCTAAAAGATGATAAAAACTTAGTTGTGGGATCAAGCCTTCGGGACAGTGCAATAAGGCAATAATAGGAAACCCTATCCTGCTGACCAGGTCCAGTATGGCTGTTTTGAGATGGTTTACAACTATTGATTTTAAAGTGGATAGAACTGATTTTAATGTTGTGTACATTTATAGTTTGTTTTATGTTCCAGCATTGAATGTTTGCTGTATATATGTTGTGTTCCACCCTGAGTCTCCTTTGGGTGAGAAGGGTGGAAGATAAATGCTTTAAATAAATAATACTTCCTGATGTTGTCAATCCCTCCCTCAACCTTCAGGCAAACATTGTTCTACTTTTCCTTGCAGACTGGAAAACAAAGGGAAGGACTTGGCCAGCTCAGTGCTTAGATGAACTCTTTAAAAACTTCTGGGAAGGAGGGAGGGGCTCCAGCACACTCTAAAGTAGCATATTCCACTATTGAGCTACTCTTACCAGAAAATCCCCTGGTGGCGCAGCGGGTTAAACCCCTGTGCCAGCAGGACTGAAGCAGGACAGGTCGCAGGTTCGAATCTGGGGAGAGCGCAGATGAGCTCCCTCTATCAGCTCCACTCCTCATGCGGGGACATGAGAGAAGCCTCCCACAAGGATGATAAAACATCAAATCATCCGGGCGTCCCCTGGGCAACATCCTTGCAGATGGCAATTCTCTCACACCAGAAGCGATTTGCAGTTTCTCAAGTCACTCCTGACACAACAACAACAAAAACCAGCAAAGAGCCCTTCCTAATGTTTAGGGAAACCTCTTGCCCTGTAGTTTGAATCCATTGCTCCATGTGCTAATCTCTGCAGCACAAAAAACAAACTGGTTCCCTCCTCAAAATGGCATCTTTTCCAATATTTACATGGCTATCATGTCCCCTCTTAGCCTTCTCTTTCCCAGGCTAAACATAACCAGCTCCTCATCCTAGATCATGACTTTTGATCATTTTAGGTCACCCTCCTTCAGACGCATTCCAGTTTATCAATACCTTTTTGAATTGAAGTTCCCTGTTCAAGAAGTATTGACAAGTTTTCTCTACAGCTAGTTGCATTCAGCTACACCTTCCCTGAAACGACTTCAGCACAAAGCAAAGCATTGGTCTAAACTAATTAATAGTGACTCTTCATGGATTAAGACAAGAGTCAACTCCAGCTCTATGTGAAGGTGCCAAGGATTGAAAGTGGCACTTAAGCATATACCTTGCTACTCAGCTATGCTCCTTCGAAGCCTTCTGTTTCCTTCTGAACTCTGTGTTAGTGCTCAGAAATGCCCACAACGGTTACATTTTTTCACTTAGTTACTTCAAGTGGAGCTGATTGACTTTGATATCAGATGAACAGTGAATATGCTCAAGGAATTTAGTCTGAATTTTCAAATAGCTATTCAAGGTGTTGAGTCCTGTCTACAAAATAGCTTCCACAGTTTAAATAGCTCCCTTGGAGTTCAGACTGAAACTCAAAATAGATTTATCAACGCATTGACATCAGAGTCAGCTGAGCCTCACTAGTTACATTAAAACAGGAATAGGGAAGCCATCTGCTGCCCGTGAGGCATTTTTTGTAGCACTGAGGGCAGCCTAGCACTCTCCCATTGGAATACTCATGCAACAAATTTCCCCAAAACTGTTGATTTCCAGCCCACTTTCTATTTTAAACCAAGGCCTTCTCAGAGTTTTAAGATTTCCAGGGAAGCATGTAAATCTGTGAAATTGCCTCCTTTCTCCAAGATTTTGAGATGGGGGGGGGGCACCCAAGACCGCCTGGAGGAGGTAATAGTGTCCCCCAGTTTTTGATAGTAGCTGAATCCTTCTTTAAAATCAACCAATATTTCTGTATTATCTGTAGAAAGTGGACGACTTTGCATGATTTGATCCAGAAGACTTTTCTTCCTGGTCTGCCAGGACAAGAAAGGCATTGAACTTGGGACTTTTTGCATGCAAAGCAAGCATTCTGTCACTGAACTATGTTTGAAGCACACATTAAAGGAGCATCTTTCAGTAAGAACCTGTGGTGCCGTGACAAGAAAGAACTTGCACCTGTAAATGCAAGTTCTTTCTGAGTACAGGTGTGGGAAGGGGAGAGTCACCTCAGCAAATAGACTTGAGAAGAAATGGTGAGATCAAGAAAAAATGAATAGTGGAGGATTTGTGGAGATATTCTTTAAAGAAATATTGGTGTTTGCAAACTATTCAAGGAATGGAAACAAAAAGAAAGGAGGTGCAGCTGTGCAGCATCCTTATAAATGGGGGTATATGGTTTTATGAAAGGCAAAGGGAAATAACGAAATGTTGAAGTAAAGAAAAGAGAGGATACAAAGCTGAACATTGAGGTGCATTTGATACTGAAGTGGAATGATGACAGCCTCAGTACCTGAGTCATTTTAAAATTGGACTGGAAGGAGCCTCAGTGAATATATATAGCAAGTAATAATTCTGTACTGACAAGGAAATGTACTTGCTGGCTGAAAGGATTCTTTTTTCCCCAGCTCTGATTTCTGTGATCAGACAAAGATGAAATGAACAGTAAATTTAGAGGGTTTCTTTTTAAAGGGATGCATAGATTAAAGTTGAAATTTCACACCGCGATTTGCCTTTTGAGGCTATTGCATCAAACAGAGGGCTAGACTCAATCTATTAGCAGGAATTGTGCTAACTCTCCAAGCTTTAGATGACATAGGGGAAATATTCTTGTAAATAAGGGCCATTAAAGGAGGGAGGTTATCACAAGGGCCAACTACTCATGGAATCATCAGGGTAATTATTTACAAAGTGTATGACTGCCTGGAGTTTTGGATGTGGGCTTTTCTTGCTGTCAGACAGCCTCTGGGAGCATTGTCTAAATGAAAGCAAAAGCTCAATGATCATTAGGTGTGCACAATACCAGACTAACAGAATAGTACACACCCGTTTCTATCATAGAGGGAGAAATAGGCCATGAGAGTGTATTGGTTCACTTACTTCCAGATTCATATAGTTTGCAAAGTAGAGATGATTTCTCTTCATTCTCAATTTTGAGTTTGTCTGAGTTTCTCTGCAGTTGAATTCTAGCCCTTTTTAATTTAATTTTTCTTCATTTGGGATGCGATGTAACTGCTCTTTGTTGTTTAACATCAGTATCTTAGATGCTAGTGGTGGCTAGCCATGACATATAACTAGCAGTCACATGTCTTCACGTTGTGGTGGATAATGCAAATGCATTAGTGTTGCCAGCATGCGACTCCCAGATGAAGCCATGGCCAAGACTAAAACCAAGTCTCACAGTTCTTCTCCAATTATCATTGTCCAAGAGAGTTTATTTCCCTGTAGTTGTCACAAGGAAACATGTGACAGATGTCTGATCACCAACCAGAACACTCTCTGGCTGTTTCCAAGAAGATATTAGATAGCTATTATGAAACTGTCAAGTCTTTCTTTCATACAGCGTTTTTCACCTAGATGTCTGATGTGGTAATAAGAGCAAGGGAAAGAGACAGAAATTAATTTCTTTCTAATCAAAAAGCCACATTGTGAAGAGGAATGCTATCTAGTGTAAACAATGATGAAGCACTGGGGACATCCAAAAGAGCCTTTGGAGACTCCCAGTAAGGTACAGCATGCTCATTTGTAACCCTCCATTACACCAGGTCAGAGTAATGGTTCCCCTTAGTTGTGAATAATAAACCTCAGTGTGCATATAATCCCTTAAAGAACACATCTATATTTCACATCAGTCAGCATGTTCAAGCTGAACTGATAGAAGCTGGGATGCAACAATATCAGAAAGGCCACCAGTTCCACGCTTGTGGTCTAACTTTTCATTTCATCCCTATTGAAAACTATAAAGCAGTGATGATTTTACGTGGTGTAGTGGTTTCAAGGATTGTACTAGGACTCCAAGAAATCAGG
Organism: Anolis sagrei; assembly: GCF_037176765.1. Classification (NCBI taxonomy): domain Eukaryota; kingdom Metazoa; phylum Chordata; class Lepidosauria; order Squamata; family Anolidae; genus Anolis; species Anolis sagrei. The sequence continues at coordinate 126,072,896 of NC_090023.1, forward strand.
TTTGGAATTCTTGTTCAGCTTTTGAAACTCACTGGGTCACTTTAGGTAAATCATTCTCTGTCTTAGAAGAAGGCAATGCAAATTTTCTTTGAATAAGTATTTCCCAATATTTCCTGTGATGAATTTGCCATAAGTATGAATTGACTTGAAGGAACAACAACAAAAGGTATTTCCCTTCCACTCTTCAGATAAAAGGAATAACTTTTCTAAGATGATACATACTGTTACATATTTATGTACTGTTTGAAATCAGTGAAGATATGGAGAGTTTCTTCCAGACTGTTTTTATTGTTCTATGCAAATGTACATAGATTTATTGTGCACTTTAATGCATATCTACTAAGAAGTAAGTCTCACTGAGTTCAATGTCATCTTTTTCCAGGTCAAATTTCAGCCATAGGTAGTTATACTATCTAGACAGTTTAAAAACATTGGATTAATATTTGGGTGAGATTTTGAATCTTGTTTATTAGTTTTGACTAGAGTAGACTCATTTAATCTATTCTTGCCTTGTGAGTCCCATACAATTGATTCAATAGGTAAAGTGGATGCAACTAACAATAAGATAATTTAGACCAGTCATAAAGAAAAATAAGAAAAATATGGAAGTTTTATACTGTAATGATGAGTATTCCAATGAGTAAATTGGAATTCATTGCGCTTCTCCTGAACACTAAAAATAAAGATGTTTTGTTCATTTTGAATTATCCACTTTGAAACAGATAGTACCCATTCTACTTTATTTTTTGTGGACAAAATCTTTGAGTGGAATTAAATTCCTGTTTATGAAGCAAGAGGGTTCTATGGAAAATATGTATGCCTGTTTGAATTTTGGCTCCCTTGGTTTGTATGGTTGTTTTCCAATTGGTGATTTTTCTACATAAAACTGATAAAGCTTTCTATGTAAATACGTTCAAGTCCCAGTTAGATGGTCCTGCTTCAATGCTGCTTTGCCTCCCAATCTTCCCAAGAGATTTGCAAGACTTTTCAGAGGTAACACTGATGGAAGCTTTCCAGAAGTCAAGAGTGACATTTATGGATGGTTCATATTTGCAGGCATACAACAGAGTTAGAAAAATGATAGCTTTATAAACCAGGATCTTGGTGTCCCTACGAATGTCCCGATCATCAAACACGCTCTGCTTCATTTTAAAAAAATGTTTCATTCAGAGAACGCAGATGGTGTTGTATTTCGGTGTCTATGTCAATTTCTCTGGAAAGATACTGCCTAGGTAGCAAAAATGGTCAATGTTTTCTAATATGACACCATTAAGCTTTATCGCTGGCATTGTAGAGAAATTGATTGGTACCTACTGGTAGAGCAGTTTGGTTTTCTCAATGTTCAGTGAGAGGTCTGGCTTTGTTATTTCTTGATGCCTTTTTGTCTACCAGATATTCCTAAGTTCTCTGGTCATTCTTTAGACCTCAGCTTTTGTACTAGCATAGATCCTTTTCTTAGCAGCACAGTTAATATCTCTTTGCCATATTTGGAAGGCTTTCCTAGATAGATAGATAGATAGATAGATAGATAGATAGATAGATAGATAGATGAGAGATAGATGTCTTGTTCCAGTTTAAGAGCTGTTGAAAAGAAAAATCACTTTCTTCAGCTTACATTTTGTCAAGGCGAAATGTTTGACCCACCAATTCTTTTCCTGTAAACCAAGACTGTGAGAGTAGAATACATTTAAGCTATGCAGAATTGATAATATGGTGATAGAATGAGCCGTGATAGACTTTTGTTTGGCTTTCTTTTTTCAAAAATGCACATTTTGTATTTCTCCTGGCTGAATATCATTTTGTCAAATGTGTAAAGAAGCGTGTGCTGCCAATGTCCAAGCTACTGCTGAAAACCCACTGTGCTCCTCCTTGGCAACTCATTTCTTTGCTATCAGGTAATACAAGATGGTCAAAGACTGCCAATATTTTGTGCTCTTTATGTCCGCTGTGGTAGGAGAATGAATTCTTAAACTGCTCTACGCAGAAGGCAAGAGACAAGCACAACGGGAGTGATGGAAAATCTTTTTGTACTGTAGTTGGAGAGAGGAAGCAAATAACCTCTTTTGTATTATTCAGCGCGCTCGCTCTCTCTTTGGCAGTCTCCCCTCTACTACTTGAGCTGCTCAGCTGATAATGTTTTTGACAGTTCTCCAGAGAAGGAAATGTCTGTACAAAAGTTAAGCCCATTTTCACCTTCCACTAACAGCTCATGAGGGGTGAAAATGGAATCAATTTTCATTAACACTGGATTGGGGGGGGGGGGGAATTAACACATTAAGTGACTATTGTGTCAACACTTATTATAAATATTAAAAACCATAAGAGAACTATAATAGTTCGGTTGACACCACTGCCTGAAGTTCCCACTAATTGCCTTACAGTACTTTCAAAATGCAATCTTTAAACAAAACACATCATAGATAACTGCATTACTTTCAAACTCTACAGTTTACCAGCCTATCAGCACTTACTGAGGAGTGGCAGATTATATAGCCACTTCTCAAAGCCATTCTTGTGCATGTGAATAAAAGGGCTTCGGTGATTTTATATGGTGTTCCTGTAGCAGTGTGTTCTCCATTCATTTAAACAAATGAGACCTCCAAAAAAATTGCAGCATAGAGCTCTCTTCATTACCCTTCCAGCTAATGAGCCATGCCCCCTTGCAGGATTCTTTACTTAGGACCCATTCTCCCCGCTTTTCTATTCCTTTCCCTTACCTCCCATTCCACATGAATCATGATTCAACCAGTATTCTTGTAGCATAGAACATGTTTATTCTTCATTAGATGTTTCCTCTTTTATTTCCCCCATTTGTTTTGCATTTTTTAAAGTTTTGAGGTTGCCCCCTCATGAACCATTTCCAGTCTCCCCCTTTTATAGTAGATATTATTTTTGTTACAGTTGAATCAACATTTGTAGAACTGAGTTTGCCCCACTGATGGGAGGAAAATATGCCCCTGATAAATAATTTTTGGCTCTTGGTGGCTTTCAGTTTACTGAGGAGCTGTCTGAATTGGGAGAGTTGGAGGTACTGTTTTAACCAGGGTGGTGTAGTGGTTTGGGAGTTGGTCTACAATTCTGAAGGCCAGGGTTCAAATGCCTGTTTGTGCATGGAAAGCTGGTAAAATTGGGCATGTCACAGTCTCAGATGAAGGTAAAGCAACTCTTTCTGCAAATCTTCCAAGCCATAATAGGATCACCTTAGAGTCAATGTAAGTCAGAAACAACTTGAAGGCATACTACTACAACAAAAGCACTTCCTAACATTCATTTATAGCTAGGGTCTTCTTATTCTACACAGTTATGGCACATTAGTTTCACATTACTTGTTATGGCCACATCCTATGGAATCCTAGAATTTGCAATTGAGGGAAGGGGAATTTAGAATGCTCGGCCGGAGAGCTCTAAGGCAGTGGTTCTCAACATGTGGGTCCCCAGGTGCTTTGGGCTACAACTCATAGAAATCCCAACCAGTTTACCAGGTCTTAGGATTTCTAGGAGCTGAAAGCCAAAACATCTGGAAACCCACAGGATGAGAACCACTGCTTTAAGGCCTCCTGAAATTGCAGGATTCCATAGAATGTAGCCATGACAATTCAGGTAGAATCATAATTGTGCAGTGTGGCCTGAACCCAGCAAGGCATAAGCAAATAAGCATATATATTTTATTAAATGAAACAATTAAATACAGAACTGGAAGAATGAAGTTCCAGATTCTTTGGCCCAGAATCACTTTCTCTACTCCATTTTCCTGGGTCTCAATCGTCAACAAAACTATTTTAAATGTTGTCCTGAGTAGTTTTGCAAGACCTTTACCTGGTGTGTCACCAAACTACAATTCCCATGATTCCATAAGGATCTTGAAGCTGACCACCAGGAATTTGTTCCTAGGCAACAAATTGAGCACAGAGCAAACTTGGGCCACTTTCACATACACTATGATTCCATTTTAACTGGCCTTGCAACATCCTATGAAATTCTGAGGTTTGAGCATTGGAGTGGACTATTTGAAATGTGCAGCCAGAGAGCTTATGTAGTAACCTATCCAAACTACAAAACATAATATTTCATCAAATGAGGCACTTAAAGTGAAGTCACAATGCTAGAATTATTTAGCATATGTTTTCTACTTTATGGGGAACTGCCTACTCTGTTTCTCTTTGAATTGTAGTAATGATTATGAAACTGGCACCTACACATATCAAATTGCTGATCCAATTTTTATGCAAACTCTGCCTTCTTTAATCCTGATTTGCTTGTTTGTTTTTAATTATATGCTTCCTGAATTGCATGAAGGGCAAGTGGAAGAGAAAATTAATAAATAAAATATCTGTTTTAACCTCTAGGGGTTCTCATCACATTTCTAAGTGTTTTAGCCATGTAGCAGCCCTGATTCTGCACATACATTCACCTTGTGCCACAGTAATTGGAGAGAAGAGAGAAAGCCTTGACTTGTCACCATTCCTTGGAACCCTCAGTTCAGGCCTCAGCTTCTCAGAATGTCAAAATGCGTTGCAATTATCTTTGTTAATTACTCTGTAATTATTCAGTTTAGCAATTATCTCTGTTAATTTCTCCATAATTTAGTTTAGCAGTCTGCTCTATAATTACTCTGGAATTACGTAGAATTATTCAGAAAGCATTGGGAAATCGGCATGGCAAGATGGTTGGACTGGGATTTGGAAGCTCTGGATTCAAGCCCCTTTGTCACTGAGCCGTGAAACTCATTGGTTAACCCAATGGGGTTGTTTCCCAGCTAGATGTCACTTACAGAGCTGTTATAAGGATGAAGCAGTGAGTAAGCTGAAGAAACGTGTACTGTGAGTGTAAATAAATACATAAATCTCCATCTTGGGGTGAAACATCCTCAGTATTACATAAAGCCTGAAGCTAAAAATAGAGAAAAGATAAAGTGAAACATTTGCATTGGTATAGACCACTCAGCCACCAAGCTCAAGTCTGAAATCCTGCTGGATTCACATGCCAGAAGTCAATCATGCAGCAGCCATGTGCTGGTTTAGATTTGAAATATAAATTCTGTACCCTTTAAAAAGTCTTGGAACTGTTCCCAGCAGTTAAATCTAGTTTGTGCAAGCAGTAAAGAAAATACTGCGCACTTCATTAGGTATAAAGCAGAGATTCTCTTTAACTTTCTTCTTGAGTTTCATTTGCATGTTCAGGAAAAAAATAAGTCTTGAAGTTTAGATACATTGTTTATTTATTTTTAAGCAAGCAGTTTTGCCATCATGTTTCATTTGAATTGGCGTATTACTTCACTGTACTGTGCAAAACCACCACAAATTACATATTAGTCAATTAATCAGTTGCCTGAATTCTGGTAATTATTTCCAAATGTGGCATATATCTGGAAATACAGCCTTCTTGTAAATTAGCTCCCTTACTTTGATATTATTACTATTCTCAGTTGCATAGTCTAGAGGGTGTTGGTTAGTGGAGTTTTAAGTGTTTCAGAGTCTCTCCAAAAAATCAGTGAGGCTTCATCAGAAAAGGTGGCATGTTGCAAGGGGTGTAACTTTTTGTATTGTGAGCACATCCATGTTTATTTTCTGCAGAGGTTTTGTTAGTCCATTTTGAATTATTTAATTTCCCTTGAGGTACTAAGCCTATTGTTGTTGTTGTTTTCTTTAATGATGTATTGCCTAATTTTAGACATTGCATGAGTGATCACTTAGCTCAAACATCAACACTTGATTTTAAAAAATCTTATTTATGTATGTATAGAAACATTTCTGCAAGAGCTGGTGGAAAGGAATTGTATATTTTGTGGAAAGGAAAGTTCCTTTTCATATAACATGCTCTTGGGAAAGAAACACCATCTGCACATGCTTGGAGGTTAGGCTGCAAAATAGCATATAATTTTGGTTGATGGATTATGCGGCAGTGTCTGAAATGGTCAAAGGTGCACTGTAAATATGATGGCATATACATCACCATCTCTTATTGTACATTATGGAACACCCAGTGTATGCCAGCCATGTAATTAGACAAACGAGCTCATGTAACCCCAGCAGAACCGTAAAATATCTCTTCCAACAGACGGCATCCAGCTGCATTTTGTAAAATGCACAGAGCATAAAACATGGCTTGTACCTGTACATCGTGGCAGGAATCCAATATTTATCCCCGGTTTGTATTGCAAGGAAATGGGGTCCTCGGGGTCAGAATGAACAGCTGCTTTAATTATAAGATCCCCGTATATCACATCAAAGTTTTCTCCGATCTTGTGCAAAACTCCAGAATATACCCCAAGGGTTCATTCCAATCAGCTTTCATTTTTATGATGGATAAGTCTATGTAAGAATGGCCTGGCAAATTATCTGTTTCAGGTGTCAAGATAAAAGGGATTCTTCCCATCTCTGCTACATGAAGCAATACTATATGAAATCCATTATTAATGTGATTTTTAAAATCTCCTCTGCTTCTCTCTCCTTCTCCTTACTCTCTTCTTCCTCTTTTCTAAAACTGGCAGGATAAAACTTCTAGGGAGAATGTCTTCAATCTGTTTCTAGGTTACTTCACTTGCAACCTTGATGTGCATATATGCGCACACCTATCACTATGTCCAGAACTATCATTGTTCACCTCAGTCCTCAGCTCCACCCTTATAACATAACTCAAACTATGCAGATTGATACTGATACCAATGCAACTGCACAGTTGTGGCCATCATTCACAAAAGAAAGGCATGTAAATTACACATCACAAATTAGGATTAAAGTGGGATGTGAGGGCAATCTGACTAACATGTGTCACCCCATTGATCACAAGTGTTGATGTGACTGATCTGGCTGGCTAGGGAGGGGTCCCCTTCCTCCCTTACAGCTCCATGTGCATTCCTCCCAAAGTTGTGCACTTGTGGAAGAGGGCAACCATCCCAGGTAGAAGGAATGTGCTGAAGTCTACATCTTTGGTCCCCAATATATGGTACTTGAGCCTCCAAAGAAGCTCAAGAATTAGGGTGTGACAAATATCTGCACACATATGCTTATGTAGGTTAAGCCCTCAACTTCTGCTTCAGGGGAAGTGGTAAATTTGCAGTGGGTTTTATTTATTTATAGAGCCATGAGAAGTACTGAAACCCATCTGCAAAACATATTGCCCCAGAAGAATTCAGCACCTTGGATAGCTCCCTTAAAGTTCAAACTAAAGCCTAGGGTGGATTCTTCATCCAGTGGTATAGGAGCCAATTCCAAAGTGCTCTTCAGAATTTCAGATTGATGTCTTTGCCAGAGTCAGAACATTTTATATGAGTAACATGTGCTCTTTTGCTAAACTATGACCATCCCAAGAACGCCATATACAGCTGAAGTCATGTGGCTACTATAGCATTGGACAAACCCAGTTCAAATTCCTGTTAAACAATGACATTTACTGCCTTTGGGTGATCACTTTCTTTCTGCTTAATCTACTTTCTCATGTTTCTGTAAAGAAACTGCAAACAGCATTTATTCTTGTAACAGCTTAGAAGCAAGATGGAAAATAAGATAAAGTATAGAATTTTGCTGATGTTCATTGACAAAATTTGTTTTATTGAACTGGTCAAAACAAATCCTGGTTATCTGGTGCATGTAATTACATAGTACACATCACTGGAAATACATGCATGTAATATGTAGGAATTAAAGGATCTGAGTCATTATCAAAACCATACAAATTCCTTCCTTGTACTTTTGCATACCTCTTAATAAGCATTTGCTAGAAGTCTATTCTCTCCTAAAGAGGAGGCACAATGCAGAGGTACATTCAAATGGACTTGGTGTTTTGTTAGCTACATATTATATATCTCTACAGAGGAGACACTAATGATTTCCACTGCTTTGCTGTGGGACAACTGCAAAATTCTGAAGCAGACTGATTTGTCAGAGCAGATCATACTGTACTATATGCTGCCACATAGTTGCTTATTGTTTAATGTCCTTATCTTTTAACAGATGCTATGCTTTTGGTAGCAGACAGATTAGAAGGACCATTCAACATTGAATCAGTAATGGATCCCATTGACGTCAAGATTTCTGAAGCCATCATGAACATGCAAGAAAACAGTGCACACGTCACAGCAAAGGTATCAAGCATGTTTTTGCTACTAAACACTTTGATTACCACTTATACTCATCCTTTGTTTTGCTTTGTTTTGTGTATTTTATTCTTTATTGCTTACAAAATTTTGCTTCTTGCCTGTGAGATTGAAGAAATTAAGTTTAAGACTTGGAGAAACAAGCTTGAAATATTAAGGAACCAAGTGTATAGTTTAAAGGGGGGGGGGAGATATTTAACAGGGAGTGTTAACAGAAGTCAAAGCCAGACAAAGGACACAGAAAAAATGCTAGGAAAAGGATCTTTTTGGAAGAAATCAAGAGAAACCTAGTTAAGTTCCACGCTTCCATCTGGTCCTTGAACTAATCATTTATTAGTTAGCCCCTGAGAGGAGTTAGAGTACTGATCTTCAATACAATCAATATTTTGTTTACTATTAAACTTTTTTGTTACGAGTTTCCAACTCTCTTCTTGCTGAGAAAAGGGCACCTGAGAGAGTTATTTCAGGGGGCAGAACAACTGCCCTGATTCATCCCCTGTGCTGTGGGGCTCATGGAAAAGGTGATGGCAGCTCTGGGCTATGTGGACAGTTGACCAGTTCAAATTAGAGCCAGTTCCCCTTACTAGACTAATCCTGGAGTGCAGGACTCCTCCAGAATTTCACTGAAACTCTGGAGCATTCCCCATCTTCTCCTAATGTGGAGTAAAACTGGGTTACTATGTGAGTTTTACCATGTGAGTTTTACCATGTGTTCTCCTGTACATTGACAGGACAATTTCTAGCCAACACCTAGATATAAGACCAGTATAGACAAACCTTAAATCTACTTTCTCAGATGCATCTGAGGAAACAGACTTAGGCTATGAAAGTTTGTGCTGCCTTTTTTTCTGATCAGCTTCTCAACTTTATCATGGCAGGCAAATATCTTATAGCGATAGCCAGGCTGGAAACATTTGTTCCTATGACTGATTAATTTGCAATTTGATACATCCATAGATGATATCACTTAGATTGATTCCCTCTTCACTTTTGCATCTCCTAGTCTTATCTATTATGATGCAATTATCTTTGTCATATGCCAACTCCTTCTGTGCATTAGAAATCTACCAAACATGTCTTCTTCCATTTATATGGATTAGGACTTTTTGGTTCACACTTTAATTCAAGAGTGTTGTTGTTCCACCTTTCCTATTATCCAGATATAACCTTGCTATCATTGATCTAATAGCAGATAAAACTTCAAAATGTTTAGCCTATCTTATGCTATTGTGTCTTGGAAAATATATTGTGAAACCTTGTGGAAATAAAGATGCAAATACCTCTTCAGGAAACATTGATGGGGCCATAAAGATAGCAGCTCTGCTTTCTCAATTCTGAGTCGTTGCCTCCAAATTCTGTTAAATTAAGGAAACAGATCACATTCATCAGAAGAAAAATGACATTTCAAAGGCCATGCTTATCACTACAGAACATTTGGTTGCCAGTCAGTATAATGATGATGTATGAAAAATCAGGTAGACTTGTCCTAGATACAAATTGACTTTCTGTTTTGTTTTGTTGTACTGTGCCAGAAGCATTCTTCCATAAGTTTTTATATTTACCTTTTCTTTGAGAAATACATTAAATATTTGAAGGCTGAATATAAGTCCTAAATGGACACTTCTGACAAAAATATCCAGCCTTTGGGAAACACTCCATAGTCCATAAACTGTATTAAAACAACAAAGTCCAGAGAAATTCCTCAGACTTGAAAACAGGAATTGAGTGGTACTTCAGGTAATCTATATCACTTTCATGCTGATGTATATGTTAACTTGTTGAACAGTTGGATGAAAGGCAAAGATCTTCTCCAGCCTAGAAAACTGGGGTATGCAAAGTACAGCTTTGAGCTACAAGTGTTTTACTCCTCCAAACTCTCCAGGCTGCCCTTTTCCTGGTACCAAAAAGGAGAAAGAGGTGATTTATCTCCCCAAAACGTCTAAGGATATCAACTTAAATAACCGGTTTGAGGGGGCCACTAACACTACTTAATATTATTATAAAATGCATTTTCAAAGCCAGCAGTGCTAATCTGGTCACTTGCAATTTTGTTTTGCTTGGGCGGCTTTTCAGCCCATCTGTGAATCTTCTTTCAGAGGATCATAAAGGCAAAGATTTGCCCCGAGGTGCACTGTTATTGCCTCCTTTCTGCTATACAGAAACTAATTTTTTTATGTTGTCACTGCATCTGTGAAGGAATTCCCATTGGAACAAAGTGGAGAGGCAGGTACAAGTTGGATATAAATGATGCAGCCCAAAAGCTCTACTTCATTTATCTAGTTTGACCTTTGGTAAATTAATCTTCTAAAACTCTTTACAGAAAATCAATATCAAAAAGTGTGCTTATTTGAGTGCTGATGATGACATCACTGATAGATTATTTTTACTATGTTATCAAATTTATCATGTTTGATATCCAGAAAGAAGATGCTGCTGCATTCTGTTTTAAGTAACCCTTCACCATAGTTTAATGTGGTTCTTCCAGGTCTTTCAAGGGTGTGGACAGCCCAAACCATCTCCAGGTTTAAGATCCTCCCGCTCCATTCCTGATAACTTTAATACTCGTTTTCGTCCCTATCACCCTGAGGAAAGACCAACAACAGCTGCGGGTACAAGCTTGGATAGGCTGGTGAGTAATGTTTGTACAAATAGAAAAAATGGAAATATTTTAATGATTGAAAAACCTGTTTTTCAAGTGTTGGGAACCTTGATGAAGAGATTTCAGGACCGATGTGACAGTTTGCAGTTCAGGACATAGTCTGTGAAAAGTTTTCTTTTTTGTTTCATAAACAGAAGTTTCTATGCAGGAAACATTTTCATGCAGGGACATTTGAGTTCATGGCAATAGTGCCATGATTGTACCATAAATACCAAAAAGTCACAAGGTTGTAAGTCTATATTACAACATTGTGAGTGCCTAACAGAATGTCTCCTACTCCACCTCCCTCTCACCCCATACGTTGAGTGGCTGTAATGCCAATGGGATGGGAAATCCACTCTGAATTTAAAAGGAAGTATCTAAACTGTTAATAGGTTCAATAGGTTCCTTTACAATTTAGGATAAAACCTGGCATGGATTTGTCAACCCATTGACTTTGGGCCCAGCAGACCCCTCCAATAGGCAGCTGTGTTCTTCTAAATATGAGGAACAATACAGCAAACTCATTCTTTTAGGTGCTGATAACAATACCAAAAGTGACACTGCTCTATTCTGCAAGCCATTCAAGCAGCAAAGGTCATGTGTAACCTTCAAAGTCTCTCTTTTTTTCCCCTCGCAACAGTTTCCTCCGAGTTTGCACGCTATAGCTGGGAAAGTCTGCTTGACCTGTAGGCAAATTTAGTCTGAGAATGTCATATTGCTTTGTCTTGGGTTGAACAGATGTATACTCACAATTTTTTTTAAAGAAAAGCAATCTGCCCAATTAATTGATTTAAAAGTTAAATAAAAAGCTAGCTGTGACAGAATTTTTACATCTGATTATTCATGCAGTATATAACTTCTTATATATTCACAGATTGCATATTGAGGGGTTTTTTAAAAGGAGGAAAGAAACAGAATTTTGATCAGCTTTTTTTTTCTTTTTCTTTTTTACAAATCATTAATCTTATCCCATTTTAAATTTTGGCTGTGTTTCTTGTTATACAATGGCCTAAATGAAAATTGAATCAAATGCTTGTAAATTAGCATTTAGATAAATCCATTGTTTCAATGGGTTTCCTTTAGTTCAAAGTAGGAATTTGATTTAGGTCAATGACTATAGTTCCAAGAGACACAAAGATTGGAAAAACTAAGGATCAGGAAAGCACATCTACTGTGCTCCCTGACTTTCCTTCTACACTGCAGAGACACAGATACCATCCCACAATTTCTCGCAGCCAAAAGGACTTTCAAAACACCGCAGGCTCACCAGATTTATGACCGCCTGGAGGATGCTTGCCAAAGTGCAGGCAAAACGTCAGGAGACAATGCCTCTAGACCATGGCCATACAGCCCGAAAAAACCTACAACAACCCAATGACTATAGTGTTTTAATCACATGGTAACCAAGGAAACAGTATCATAAATTATCAGTATGGTATAAGCAATTAGCTCCATGTAATTTTTAAAAAACGTTAATGCAAAATTATGTTGAATTATTATTACTATTATATTTATACTTCGCTTTTCTCTCTTGACCAAAACTTAAAATGCCTCACAATATTTAAAAACAATGCAATTCTACAACATTTCAAAATTAAAATAGAGTTAAAAGTACAGTCAGTTAAAATCACTTAAAACACTTATAAACTATTAAAATAATTTAAACACCATACAGTCCCCAATTAGCCTGCTGACCACTCTATTCCTAGAACCACTGGTCCTACTGATAGATTGTGAAAATATTCCCCAACAGCCATGGGAGAAGGGTAATGTATAGCTAGATGAACCACTTGGGTACAAAATGTATTATCTCCTCATCTTTTTGTTTTCAATGAGAAGTGCATCCCTATTCCCAATTCTGGGTAACTCTTTGGTCTACAGTGGTTGTAATATGGAAGAGTGGGAGAGAGGGAGGGTCTTACCAAATCATATACGAGTACTAAAACTGGATCTACACAATGCCTTCTCTCCCTGCTTATGGAATGTGTTGGATTTGTTAGAATCAGAAGTGGCATTGACAAAGATAAAGGATACTTTCTATCATCAGCATTTGATGATTTTCCTGAAAGATTTGGGAGTAGATAGTAGAACTCACTGGAAATGAGATGGCGTCCTCCACCACACCAGAGCAACAAAATAGTTTGGGGGACTCAAGAGAGGTTGGTAGGTCCCATCCTGGCATTCTCCAGTCAGATTACTGTCCAAAAGCTAGGAAGGATGAGAATCTCATGGACTTGGTTTAAGAACCTGTCATGATTCACATGTCCTTAAGCCTGGAGGACAGAATGAGAACCACTGCCCTTGAGGCATGGACACCTCCCCAAATAGTCTGTCTCCTCTCAATGTGGTTGTTTTATATGCTTATGTATTTATTGTATTTTGTGTATTTTGTTGAACTTCCAAGTGCTTTTGTAAGCTGTCTGAGCCCCTTTTGGTGGTGGGTTATAAAAGTATTATTATTATTATTATTATTATTATTATTATTATTATTATTGATGATGATGATGATGCAGCAAGTAAAAGCCTCTGCCAAATGCATAGTCAAGGATGACTATGACTGCAGCATATAACAGACCAACCCTGTCCTCTACTAGTGGGCATGCCAGCTGGGGGACATTGGGAATTTTAGTCCAAAATAAAAGTAGTAACATTTTCAGGTTCTGCTTTTGTTCCCTTCACACTTTAGAGTTCTGATCTCCTATCAGCAAGCTAAACTGTCCTGCAGATTCAAAATATTCCTGCCAATTGGAATACACTTCACTTTGTGAGAACAGCATTTCAAAAGAGAAATCTACTTTCTTCCATGAGAAAAATGGAACATGCCTACAACTGGAATAAGTAATTCTGTGTCTGTCATATTAAAGTGCATTCACTTTAGCTCCTAATTAACTTTACAATACACTCATTTTTACAGCTTCGCTCATAATTAAATAAGCACTTATTGTTGTTAAATGTCCCTATGCATAATGCATCTTCCCGTGCTAAAGTTTAATTAAGAAATTCACATTTCATACAAGTCAGAACAAAAAAATCTTGCTTTAGAACTTTCTTTAAAATATGCAACAGGTTTGTAATGATCAGAGACTTCAACTACAGTCAGTCCTCTGTGTCCATGAATTCTATGTCCACAGATTCAATCATCAACAACTTCAAAATACCCCCCCCCCCCCAAAATCTAAGAAACAAAAAACCTTAATTTTTTTTCCATTTTATATAAGGGAACCCATTTTACTATATCATTTTATAGAATGGGACTTGAGTAGTCACAGATTTTGGATATCCACAGGAGGTCCTGGAACTAAACCTCAATGGGTACAAGTGGCCCATTGTATAATCCATTCTTATTTTTTCTTTTTCTTTTTTTTTTTTTTGTTCTTTCGGACATTTTCTTCTAGTTTGTATAGTTACTACACCTTCTAGTAGTTATTCTATTCAAGTCTTTCTGTGAAAGACTATTCCAGACTTATTATTTATATTTGAATTATAAAAATGAAGCTGCTATATGTAGTACATAAAAGCAGCTCCTGTCGTTCATTATAAATTCCTCCCTCCTTCTCTCCCTGCCTCTCTTTCTCTTTCTCTTTTTTATGTTTGCTACTTCTGCAGCCAATTCAAGGAGTTAAGATACTATTCTTTCTTTTACTTGTTCTTTTACTTTTTGGAACATTTCAGCAATTTACAAAAAGAATTCCACTGAAAGATTAGGGTTTGCATACATGAAAAAGATATGGGTTTACTCAAACAATGTTGTATTTTGTAGAAACTTCACTACAGTTTTACAAAATGGGGGAGGGTGTTTTACAAAAACAATCATTTTTGCACACACAAAAAGGTTTGCAAAAATCAACTATCCTTAAAAAAGAAATTGTGCAAAATCTATCTGAATCTTTTGAATCACAAAAAAAGAAATATACATCTGAGTATAGAGTTCCATTTGTATGCACATATCCATTCATATTATGAGGGCTAAACTAAGCTCGCTTGAAATATTAATTAATACAAGTGGAAATTACTCTCCATCCAGTGCTTCTGGAATGGGAATCCCATGTAGGATCCTTATTGGTACATCCCCTAATGCAGTGGTCCTCAACCTGTGGGTCCCCAGATGTTTTGACCTTCAACTCCCAGAAATCCTAAGACCTGATAAACTGGCTGGGATTTTTGGGAGTTGTAGGCCAAAACACCTGGCGACCCACAGGTTGAGAACTACTGCCCTAATTGAAGAAATTGCATGAATGAATTTATAAGGAGAGAATTAATTCCTTTGCATGGAACGGCTGCACCGCAATAACAACTTGTGCTTTTTCTTCCTCCACACCGTGTTCCTCCACACAACTCAAATGCTTTTATTGAGACCTTCTCATTCCCAGGGCTGCCGTTATGTTACACTGTAGCAGAGCTGGAAAATGGACTGATGAGCAATGGGACTAATACATAGAGGGATGTGCATCACATCAATTCCAACTGACAATAGTCTCAAATTCTTTTCACATTATAGAATCATAGAGTTGGAAGAGACCTCATGGGCCATCCAGTCCAACCCCCTGCCAAGAAGCAGGAATATTGCATTCAAAGCACCCCTGACTGATGGCCATCCAGCCTCTGTTCAAAAGCTTCCAAAGAAGGAGCCTCCACCACACTCCAGGGCAGAGAGTTCCACTGCTGAATGGCTCCCACAGTCAGGAAATTCTTCCTCGTGTTCAGATGGAATCTCCTTTCCTGTAGTTTGAAGCCATTGTTCCACGTCCTAGTCTCCAGGGAAGCAAAAAACAAGCTTGCTCCCTCCTCCCTGTGACTTCTTCTCACATGCCTATCATGGCTATCATATCTCCTTTCAGCCTTCAGGCTAAATGTGCCCATCTCCTTAAGCCGCTCCTCATAGGGCTTGTTCTTCAGACCCTTGATCATTTTAGTCGTCCTCCTCTGGACACATTTCAGCTTGTCAATATCTCTCTTTAATTGTGGTGCCCAGAATTGGACACAATATTCCAGGTGTGGTCTAACCAAGGCAGAATAGAGGGTTAGAATTACTTCCCTAGATCTAGACACTATGCTCCTATTATGCAGGCCAAAATCCCATTGGCTTTTTTTGCCGCCACATCACATTGTTGGCTCATGTTTAACTTGTTGTCTACAAGGACTCCAAGATCTTTTACACACGTACTGCTCTCGAGCCAGGCGTCCCCCATTCTGTATCTTTGCATTTTGTTTTTTCTGCCTAAGTAGAGTATCTTGCATTTGTCACTGTTAATTTTGTTAGTTTTGGCCCATCTCCCTAATCTGTCAAGATCATTTTGAATCCTATTCCTGTCCTCTGGAGTATTGGCTATCCCTCCCAATTTGGTGTTGTCTGCAAACTTGATGATCCTGCCTTCTAACCCTTCATCTAAGTCATTAATAAAGATGTTGAACAGGACCGGGCCCAGGACAGAACCCTGCGGCACTCCGCTCGTCACTTCTTTCCAAGATGAAGAGGAAGCATTGGTGAGCACCCTCTGGGTTCATCCATTTAACCAATTACAGATCTACCTCACCATAGTTTTGCCTAGCCCACATTGGACTAGTTTGTTTGCCAGAAGGTCATGGGGGACCTTTTCGAAGGCCTTACTGAAATCCAGGTATGCTACATCCACAGCATTCCCCGCATCTACCCAGCTTGTAACTCTATTCAAAAAGAGATCAGATTAGTCTGGCATGACTTGTTTTCGATAAATCCATGTTGACTATTAGCGATGACCGCATTTGTTTCTAAGTGTTTGCAGACCACTTCCTTAACAATCTTTTCCAGAATCTTGCCTGGTATCGATGTGAGGCTGACCGGACGGTAATTGTTTGGGTCATCCTTTTTTCCCTTCTTGAAGATTGGGACCACATTGGCCCTCCTCCAATCTGCTGGAACTTCTCCCGTTCTCCAAGAACTCTCAAAGATTATTGCCAATGGTTCCGAAATGACTTCCGCTAGTTCCTTCAATACTCTTGGGTGTAGTTGATCTGGACCTGGGGACTTGAACTCATTTAGAGCGGCCTGGGGACTTGAACTCATTTAGAGTGGCTGGACGACTTGTTTCCCAATTTGGGGTTGGATGTCCTCTAATCCCTCATCCACTCCATCTTGCTGAGGTTGAAGATGACTTTCTTTTTGTGAGAAGACTGAGGCAAAGAAGACTGATGCATGTTGGAACATTAGTTCCAACATGCATCAGGCACCAATGCATATTGGGCACTCCTGCCAGTGTTCTGCTATGCATCTCCACAATTCAGTAAAGAGTTTTTTAGCCCCTCTGCTTCCATATATGCAAACATTACATAACACAACAGGTCATATTGGATTCCAGCTATCTTCTTTAGAGTATTTTAGCCATATAGAAGTCATCAGACCCTCCATAAATCCTTAAACCAAGTCAATAAATGGAATAAAGTGATGGTTTGAAGATATGCTTACTAGCAAGTAGAATCCCAAATCAGCTATATTGAAGGGGAAAATATTTGAAAGCAACCCATGCCTGTACCAAGGATTTACAGCAGCAGCTACTGGTAGCTAGTCCTTGGTGCCTGAGATGTGAGCACATCTCAGCATAAATAAGGCAATTTCTCCTGTGCTCAGTCCCATTAACTTGTTATGGCAAACGCCATATTTCTCTCTGCCTTTCTGCTGAAACAGTAGGCAAATAGCTATATTTTGCTTGTAGCCATATCCCACATCTAATTGATATTGTCATTTCCCTCCCTCTTGCATAAAGGATAAGTGAAATAATTGTGTATTGCTATTCCATTTAAGAATGGATGTGTTTCTCACTATTCTAAGCAAGAGTGACAGATCAAGGCATGATACAATCATTTCTTTCAGTTGGTTTTATCCTCTGCTTATCTGTCACCTTGCATTAAAAAGAATATTATAGCCTAAATCCAGTTTTTTATCCAAAGTAGGATTAGAGTCATTTTATCAATAGGAACCTTAGAAGTCAACATTTCTAAGTTGCAATGATTTGGTAAATGTATTCTATTTGAGGATATCAGTTTAATTTAAGTTTATGGATAAAAACATAAGTGTTAATAGTATTTTTTAAATCAACATAATAGCTATAATAGTCACTCAATCCCACTCAATATTTTATATCTGGTTAAGAGTTCATAAATGATTAAAGCCTTTTTCTCCTAGTAGAAACAGTAATGGGGTTTCCCAGTGAGCAAGAAACTCCAGACTGTGGGTGTCACAATAAATAAAACAGCTGGCTCTTGATGTCAACTAGTTTAGCCTGTGATCCTATATCTGCTTGGAGCATGTGTCCAATTAAACTTGCTGAGTTTTAGCTCTGAGTAAGCACAAGAACAAAGAATCATAAAGCTGGAACGGGCACAAGAATGTCCTCCAACCTCTGCAGGAAATCTACAACTCAAGCATCCCTGACAGAAGGCTAGCCATCTTCTATGTAAAGAAACAAAACAAAACAAAACTCCAATGACAGAGAGATTGCACATTCAAGAAAAGAACATACATCAATACATTAATAAATCATATTTCCCCCTTTATTTTGTGTTTTATTTAGTAAGAAGATTTGATAATTGGGGGAGGTCAGGATAGAATTAAATGCTATAGGAAGAGAGATTTATGATAATGTTTAAAAATGTTGTTATTGTTAACTTAAGAGACTAACAATAACAATTGTTAGCTTCATTATACTAGCATAGAAAGATATGAATGTTGGAGGGAAATGAACATTAGGATTTAAAGATTTTGTTTACATATTTGTTTTACTTATACCCTGCTTTTCTCCCTGTGGGGACTCAAGGCAGTGAACAATCCTACACTTTGGGATAGTCATAGCTTAAAAATGTGCAATGCAAAGTTAAAAATAATTAAATTGTACAGTGTGGATTAAGGTTAAAAAAAGATTAAAACATAATAAATACACTTAAAATTGCCTTTAAAACTCACAGACCTCTCCCCCAAGAATCCCACCAACACTTCCCTAGCAGCATCCCTGTTATTCTTCCTCAAATGTCTGCTGGCAGAAGAAGGTCTTGACCTACTTGTGGAAGACCAGCAGGGATGGGGCCATCCTGGTCTCTCTTGGGAAGGAGTTCCACAATCTGGGATAAGCCACCAAAAATGCCCTCTCTTGTGTTCCCACCAAGTTTTCTTGAGCAGATGAGAGAAGGCTCTCCCCAATAGATCAGAGATGTCTACCAGGTTCATAGAAAGAGATTTGATCCTTCAGATAATTTGGTCCGAAGCCATATAGGGCTTTATATGTCAAAACCAGCACTTTGAATTGTGCCAGGAAATGTGTTGGCAGTCAGTGGAGTTGTTGCAACAGCAGAGTTGTATGTTCCTTGTAGCCAGCCACAGTTCTATGGATCAACTGAAGTTTCTGAGCACCTTTCAAAGGTGGCTTCACATAGAGCTCATTACAATAGTCCAATCAAGATATAACCAAAGGCATGTATCACCATAGATAGATATGATTTCTCCAGGAACAGGTACAGTTGGCACACACAATTTAATTATGCAAAAGTACTCCAGGGCCTCCAGGTTCAAAGCCGAATCCAGGAGTGTGCCCAAACTGTGAACCTGAGTTTTCAAAGGAAGTGGGATCCCATATCTGTCTTACAACTGACCAGGAGCACCCAGTCATGTCTGAATTAAGCTTCAATTTATTTGTCCTCCTCCATACACTGCTAGGCACCAGTTTAACACAGGAACCACTTCCTTGGAATTAGGTGGAAAGGTGTAATAGAGTTGAGTTTCATCTGTGTATAGATGGCACTTCAAAATTTCAGATGACCTCTCCCAGCAGTTTCATGTATATGTTAAATGGCATGGGGGACAAAATCAAACCCTGAGGGTACTCACAGGCCAGTGGTCAAGGAGACAAACCGGTGTCCCCCAGCACCACCCTCTGTGAACATCCCTCCAGGAATCAATTGAGTCACTAAAGAACAGTACCTCCAAGTTCCATCTCAGAAAGGTGAATCAGAAGGATACTTTAGTATATGGTATCAAAAGCCACTGAAAGTACAAGAGAACTATCAGGAATACACTCCCCCAGTTCTTTGCATAGGTCATTCACCAAGGTGACCAAAGCTGTCTCTGTTCCATAAACAAGCATGGAACCAGACTGAAATGGATCTAGATCATCTGCTTCATCCAAGAACCCTTGGAGTTGTGAACATGCTCCAGATGCTTGCCCAAAAATGGGAGATTGCATCTGTCATTGTCCAGTGGGGTCTATGGAAGCTTTTTTAGAAGTGGTCTTACCACAGCCTCCTTGAGACCTGTGGAGATGCTGCCCTGATGTAAGGAGGCATTGATCACTTCCCTGACCCACTCCACCAGTCTCCCTCTGGCCTGTTTTATGAGCCAGGATGGGCAGGGGTCAAGAGCACATGTGGTGACTATCACCTCTCCAAGAATCCTGTTCACATTCTCAGGCTGCACAAATTAAAAAGTACCCATCAACACTGGACAAGCAGGAGCCATGTTTTTCATCCCCCAGAGCTATATCATCTTTGGCATCCAAGTAAATGCAAATCCCAGTGATCTTATCTGCAAAATGGTGGGCAAGCTCATCACAGTGTACTGTTCTATGGGCAACATTCTCTTTTTGGCCAGGCTGGATTAGGCCTCTAAGAATAGCAGAATTGACGTAGAAGTTTATTTAATAGTGCAGAGGAAGTGAGGCATTGTACTACTTATAGACATTAGCTTGATAGTTGAAAGTAACTTGTCCCTCCCTCATTTTTGTTATCTTTGTTTAAGGTATATATGTTTAAGTATAGTTTAATATGTTAATTTAGTTTCCAGTTGATAGTTTGTCCTGTATACTTATACCCTAAACCTTGTTTCTTTAAATTAAAAATTATATGTGTTGATAAAAATATGATTTTTTTAAAAAGAGAACACATACCCACACATTCATTTATTCATTCTGTGGGTGAGTGTAGATAAATCAAATCCCTCTATGGTAAAAATTCCCACTAAGGTACTTGGGTGTTTAGAAGTCTTGGCTGGAATTCACAACCACAGTTATAAATGCATAATGTAGAGTTAGGCATCTGTATCTGATTTGTATTCATGAACACTATGTATTCATGATCATGGCAAAGTAGATCATAAAGTAGAGAACACATATGGATCATAAAAGTTCCCCAGTCCTGCATTACCAGGTGCAGCCATTGTGAACAATGGAGATCTGTTTTACTGTCAACCAGGATGCAGTAGAATGATGTTTCCACTATCCTCCTGCCAGACTGCAAGGAGGAATGGTGACAGGGACCCTGCTAATGTGTCACAGCGGAAAATTGCTGGTAGGAGAAGAATATAAATGTCTTACTGCATCTTTATTAACAGGAGAACAGACCTTCATCACTCCAAGCTGCTGCACCTGGTAAGGCAGGATTGAGGTACTTTTACGATCCCCACATTTTGACCTGTGACTCCTTTTGGCCTGAGAAATTTTTGTGACCATCCTGGTCTCTCCTAGGAGGGTGTTCCACAGTCTGGGAGCAAACACCAAAAATGCTTTCTCCTGTGTTCCTGCCAAACACATTTGAAAGGTGATGAGACAGAGAGAACGCCCTCTCCAGATGATTGCAAATTTCTAACAGGTTTGTAGAGAGACATGTGATCCTTCAAATAACTTGGACCTAAGATGTATGGAGATAATGAATATGAATCAGCTATAGTTGCCTAACTCTATGTTATGCATTTGTAACTGTGTTAGTGAATTTCAACCAATATTTTTAAACACCAATAATAATAATGATAATAATAATAATAATAATAATAAATATTGATATTATTGCTGTTGCCATACCAGGTGACAGTTGCATTGAGGGGAAAAACAGGAAAAACTCTGCCATTATCAGGACCTCAAAATCAAACTGCAAAGGCTCTAGCATAAACCAGTACATCAGTGGTTCTCAACCTGTGGGTCCCCAGATGTTTTGGCCTTCAACTCCCAGAAATCCTAACAGCTGCTAAACTGGCTGGGATTTCTGGGAGTTGTAGGCCAAAAACATCTGGGGACCCCAGGTTGAGAACCACTGCAGTACATGGTCCCAGTGGTGATTGGCACACTGGGTGCCATGCCAAAAGATCTCAGCCGGCATTTGGAAACAATAAACATTGACAAAATCACGATCTGCCAACTGCAAAAGGCCACCTTACTTGGATCTGCGCGGATCATTCGAAAATACATCACACAGTCCTAGATGCTTGGGAAATGTTTGACTTGTGATTTTGTGATACGAAATCCAGCATATATATCTTGTTTGCTGTGACATACTGTGTTTCTGTGTCAGTAAAATAATAAATAATAAATTTTTATTCCGCCCTATCTCCCCAAGGGAACTCAGGGTGGATTCCAGCATATATACAGACACAGACAAACATTCAATGCCTTTGAAACAATGAAACACAAATACACCGACAAATATACAGACAAAAGCAAAGGCTTCTCCTTTCATCTCCAGCTCTGTCTTAGAGGGAAATTTTACCATAGGAAAACTTCATTTATATACACCCACCCACAGAATAAATGAGTGAATTAGTGTGAGTGAGTGAAGAGTGAGAGTGTGTGCTTCCTCAATATATGTTTTCTTTTTTAAAAATTATTTTTATCAACATCTATCATTTTCAATGTGTGAATATGTAGGGATCATGAATTCAAATCAGCTACAAATGTCTAACTTTAGGTTATGCATTCATGACTATGATCATAAGGCAAGATGAGGAAAGGGAATGAGTCTGGCCCAGAAATGTTGTTTAGTTCATTATACTGAATCAAGCAGTTGTATACTTAAATAGTAGTTAAGTAAGTATAGTTAATGAAATAATTGAGTTCACTATATGTCACTAAGTAACTGAACTTGAATCTCAATCAATTTTGTAACTTGGACCAAGAGGCAGACTGGAAACAAGGACAGGTGAATCCAAGATTTCTGTAAATAATTGCTACTGGAAAATGCAATGGAACAGAGTAATGGATAGTGTAGCAATTTTACACTTCAATGGAGAAATACAATTATCACATGTCTAATAAGTGGGACTTCATCCTTAGCAATCTAGCACAAACTAAACTGTTTTTGAACAGTCTGAACCTTTTTAAAAAAGAAAAAAAACAAATTGATTGCAGCTAAGCTACAATGGGACAAAAATAAATGCAAGAGCTTTGGAAGAAAAATACCTTTGAGATCTCTGATAATATACTGCCAAATTGTTTTATATTGATTTGTCATAACACAGTCAATACTAGGTGGTATGGACTATTTCAAATGAAGTGAAAGATATTTATGTCATTATCAAAGCATCACTCTTTGTCAGGATGTCACCTGAAAAACAAGTCCTCTATGGAGAGGGATGTGTGTGTGGCAGGGGGGGGGGGGGAGGGGTGACAAAAAGTACAGATGAAGTGATGACTTTTTACTGAGTTTTGTATTTCTTTTTGCCTCCCTTTGTATGAATCAAGCACCAAATATAAATTTGTTTCCAAAACCTTAAACAGGAGTTGCCTGGCTCTATTTTTCTAAAAATAATCTCAAAAGAAAAAAACTGAATTCACAAGAAATTTTCAGAAAGCTTCCTAAATTAAACTTCCTTAAATGGCAAAGAAACAAGATGTTTGTGAATAACTATACTGGTTTTCCAAGTGCTAATGGTAGAACTTGTCTAGCATTAGCTATAGAGAAAAGTTAAAATATGTACTTAAAATTTAAATGTTTTAAAGAGTTAAAAGGCTAATTGATGTGTCTATATAGTCAGCCATAGCATGTATAATTAAAGAAACTCTATTTACAATTTGGCCACAGTAAAAGTTTCATTCTTTTACCTATGGCTGTTTTAGAAATTTACACAAATCTGTTGTGCCGTGTTTACAGTGGACTCTGCAGGAGATACTTCAGCTCTACTTCATAAAAACAAAACCCAGTCTATTTACTAAGCCTTACAAATGCTGATTTGTTTTCAGTAAATGTTTGTTGTTGTTTTTTTACTTTCTATATGCCTATATATCTGGGGTCACATAAAAAATTCTCAAGTTGAAAGGGATTGTAGTGGAAAAGTTTAAGAAGCTCTGATGTTCTGTATCTCTATCTGCTTTCTATAAACTAACACTTTGTATTTTTATAGTGCAGTAGTTTTATATGTTTTATACTTCAATATTTTGATCAATGTTTGATAACAATATTACAGATAAATACAATTGAATATAATCCTACATATTTAAAAGCAGCAAAGAATTTGGGGACACTTTTCAAACGAATCAGTTTTATTTGCATCAAGGTTTCTGGAGTCCAGCTGAACTGTTCAGATTCTGAGAATGTGGGCTGATGTCCACAAAAGCTTATGCGTTTTTGGCAGCTTATGAGAGAAGTTAAGAGGGGCTGTGTTATTTTGCTGCAACAGTCTAACGGGGCTACACCCAGGATATATTTTAAAAGTGAGCCATATCCAGTCTAACTCTTTGTCTTGAACTCTCTTTTTCTCTTCTTTTTTCCTCCCTTTTCCTTCTGCTTCCCAGAGGACTATCTGGAGGACAATGCAACATGCTGTAAGCTCTGGTATTCTTTCTCTTGACTTTCATATCCATTTGCCTGTTTCTGACTTTGTATACAAAGTGCATCAAGTAGCATCTATATGACATCTCCCTGCCTTTAATGCAAAATAATTTCCTTTCTAATATTGAGAAATCCTAAAAACTAAAATGGTAGCTCAGGTTTGTCTCATCACTCCCTATTTCCCTGCATAGTTTTATGGCTATAAACCAGTGTTTCCTGAACTTCTGATATTTGAAGGATACTGTTGACGGCACTCCATGCAGTCATGCTGGCCACATGACCTTGGAGGCATCTACAGACAATGACTTCGACTTAGAAATGGAGATGAGCACCAACCCCCAGAGTTGGACATAACTAGAATTAATGTCAGGGGAAACCTTTACCTTTACTTTATTGTTGAAAAGTGATGGACGCTTCGCTTTTATAATGGTAATGACATATTTGTAGAGCAAGGGTAGTAAGGTGAAATTCTTGGGGCTTTTCCTGGTGTCGGATTTCTATAAATTCTGCCTCATTCTTCCTGCAGCCTCCATCCAGTCAGGAGGCATTCAGTTGTCCCAACTTGGCAAGAATAGTCTCATATAATCTTCTGATAACATCCCACTTTTTCAGCTGCTTTAAAAATATCCCAGCTTCTCTCTTCTCCTCCTAGTTTATTTCACTTGGTACAAACTGTGAGGATGCTATATTAGGCAGCTTTAGGGGTGATAGCAGGTACTATGTGTGCTTTATTAGAAACCAGAAAAGGGGGGGGGGGCACTGGACCATATCAAGTTGTAGGAGGCAGATTTCTCTGCAGAATTGGTCTTTGAGCATATGAGACTGTCATTTTTCATTAATGAACTTACTTCTTTACAGCACATAAGCAGTTCTCTCCCAGAAAACTAGTAAGCCCCTGTCACAATGTTTTGTGGATTATTGATTCAGGTAGAAAAAATAAGGCCAACTATGCAAAGTTACGGGATAATTCCTCAGTCTTCCTAGAGTTATCTGCTTAGTGGCAGAAGGAAACACAATGCGGCTAAACAAAATAGTCCTGATGGATGGACCTTTAGTCAAATTCATCAGGGCTATTTATGTACTCATGAATAACATGTTTACTGTGCAATAAAGCTTTCATAGATAAAGGTGTAGTTTATCACATCTGAAAGTAGATAATTTGTCCAGAATTCTAGTCCTTGGTGAATTTGTTCACTGACTTCTAAATTATGATGCTCTTCATTATCAAGTACCAATCTGACCTAGCATTTTAAAACATAAGCAACCCCCACCCCACCCCCAGATTTGGCTGTTTAAGAGTAGGATTTGCTGCCAGGTTGACATGATTATGGTTGCACTATAAGTGACTTAGAAAGGATGCAAGTTTGCCAATCTGTAACCATAATGTAAGCCACTAAACGCAGTGGAATGTGCTTCTGAGCTGACACGTATCAACTTTCATTGTAAATGTAGCATGGCTTCTTTGAGAAATGCATAGAAATACCACTTCATATTTCTGGAGTGGAAGGTGTCATGTGGAAGGAGATAAGATTCAGTAAACTTGAAAACCATATAGCTGGATAGATGAAATCCACAACAGAAAAATGTTTGGAAGTAGCATTGGTAAACCTTTTGGAATGCATACCCTCCAAGGAGCCCCCGATGGTGCAGTGGGTTAAACCTTTGTCCTGGCAGGACTGCTGACCAAAAGATCAGCAGTTCAAATCTGGGGAGCGGGGTGAACTCCTGTCTGTCAGCTCCAGCTTCTCATGCTGGGACATGAGAGTAGTCTCCACAGGATGGTAAAACATCCAGGTGTCCCCTGGGCAACAACCTTGCAGATGACCAATTGTCTCACACCAGAAGTGACTTGCAGTTTCTCAAGTCACTCCTGACACACACAAAAAAGCATACCTTCCAACATCTCACATATAAAAACCAGGACACATGTAGCCAAGCAATGTATGGTCAGATGCAAAAACCTTGTTACTGAGGGAGAACACGCAAGCTAGGAAAGGCTGCAGCAGTTTGCTTTTGTGTGGGTCTACAACAAAAGGCAGAATTTCATGCTTCCTCTCCCCTCCCCTCCCTCCTGCTGACATAATTTTTGCACTTTCAATTCAGCTTTCAGCAATTTAAGTGAACCAAAAGTGGAGGGATGATTTCAACTGAGAAATTATAAAACGGCTGGAAAAAATGTATTAGTTGGGACTGTCCTGCCAAATTGGGACAGTTGGAGAATATGCCACAGCAAAATGAGCAACACTCTTTTTAGAATAAAAAAGCAATAGGATGTGTGCCTTTATCCAGTGTGTATGCCTATTTAATTGCTTGTTCATACCAGCATTTATAATTTTTTGTCTGCCATCCAATAACATGGTTCTCTGGATGAAATACTCTAGAACCATTTACAGCAATTAAAGCTCTGAATTCACAAAATGCAGTCATATTATACCTGACAGATTTGTTCCCTAATGATCTCCACTTAGCGCAAAGATTTAGGGCCATGTTCTCTCGGGGCTAATTTGTCCAGGAACCTCTTACCAGAAGTAACAGTGGTTGAATGCAGCAGTTAGTCGGAGACAAAAGTGAGCACGATCACCTTTTTGCACTCTCACTCTCTCCCTTCTTCCCCAATTTCTCACTCAAACACAAATCATTCTCACACTTTTTCTCTTCATCTATATATAGCTTGCTGCTAGTGAGTAGGCAGGTTCATCTAATCATTGTGTTGTCCCCAAGCCAAGTGGTTTTGTTGTTGTTGTTGTTTTTGCTGTTAATAACTGCCATCAAATCAACTTTGATCTATGGTGACCTGTGAACAAGAAGCCTTTAGATCAGGCATAGCTAAACTTTGGCCCTCCAGGTGTTTTGGACTTCAACTTCCACAATTCCTTCAACAGCCAGTAGCTTTGGCTTCCTTGATTTGGTCAATCCACCTAGAATGCAGTCTTCCTCTTTTAACTTGAGCAAGATAACTCTTACAGAAATACCATGCACTCCATGAGTGTGCTTTAGTTGGCTCTAAAAATAGGATTCAGGCTGTTTTCCTTCAGCATAGACATTTAAGCCTGCAGGGATACAGAATATCAGAGGCAGGAAGTAAGCTCTAAACATTTTATGTTTCATTCAAGTATCTGCAGAGTAGAAAAGAAAATGGAATATATATTTTAATGAATTCAAATAATATGTAGTAATTCCACAGGAAAAGAGACAATTTTTTTCAGAAATCCTCTGCACAGCTATAAGTAAATAGTAATATAGGTTAGGCAAAAAGAACAGGACCTCAGAAAGTATCAGTCACATTTCCAAGCCAGAAAATAACAGGTTTGGAGGCTTAGCAAAAAAAACCCCAATGATTTTGACATGTCAGTATTTTCATATCACCCCAGTGCTAAGTCCCTGCAGGTAACATATCATTTCGCATCAAATGGAATATGCTGCAGATGAGATCACAACAGAAAACCTGATCTCTTTTAGGCATTCAATTTCAAGTCACCATCTTCAGCTTTGTCTCTGGTGGTAGGCAAAAGTTATTAAGATGGATACATGAAACATGGTCTTCATAAAAGAGAGCAATTTTTATTCATTATATATATCAAGGGTGGACCAAAGCCTGGGAGGGGGAGGGAGATACATCGGAATGCCATGAATCCACTAGTAACATGATATAAAGGTTGAGCATCCAAACTATTCCAAAATCTGTCGTTATCCACATGTGCAACTGGAGTTTTCTGATAGTTTGTTGTACACAAGCTGTTTCATAATCCAAATATTCAAAATATTGTATATAAAATTACCTTCAGGCTATGTGTATAAGGGACGAAACATTAATAAATTTTGTATTTAGACTAGGATCCTATCTCCGAAATATCTCATTATATACATTTGTGCAATACAGATATTCCAAAATACAAAAAAAAATTCCACACTCCAAAGCATTTCAGATAACAGATATTCAACATCTACTTTAATTTCCCCCCACTCAGAACTTAATAGTAGATTACCAAGGAAGATAAAGGCCAATGCTTTTCAAAATCCTGGATGGATATTTCTTTGGAAAAGGAACACCTATTTTAACTTCTTTCAAAGAGGAACTTGTTATTTCTGGTTCAATGCCTTTTGGGTTTTCATTTTCATGAAACTCATAGTAATTTTCAAAAGGATACTCAGATCAGACTGAAAAGACTGCCAAACAGAGGTGCAATACTAACCTTTGAAAATGAATTTTATGGTTACTATTGACTTTGCTTGTAACATAGTAACTCAGAAACAGCTTTTAAATCTTTATCTCATGTCATAGAGTAGAATTCTATATGCTAGCATTTCATATGCAATGCATTTTTTACTTGCAGAAAAAATACAATTAGCATCCTATTAATGACATGAGTAAGCATAAGGCCATCTTCTTTCAGCCTGTGTCATTTTTGGTCATTGCAAATGCTAGTATGCTCTTCAACCCTCAATAACAACTAATCAACTCCAAACTCCCCAAGATCTGGACTCACGGTTTTGCTGCGATACCCCCCCACCCCACACACACACACACACACACACACCCTGAATGGCCTTTTTGTGGTTGGTGGAGATGTGAGGATCTGAGAAACATCTGGTTATGCCCTCTAGCCAGATGCTTCTCAGATCCCTCTCTTGTCTACCGCAGGATGGCAATTCTAAGAGTACCTACTGCAGAAAAACCATGAGTCCTGGGCATGGTAAGTAGCAAGTCATTGCAGCGTTCCAGTCAGGCCCGTAGCCAGGATTTCGTTTCAGGGGGGCTAAATTTTTTTCAGGGGGGTTTCGGGGTGGGGGCTGGGTTTTGGGCAGGGGGGCTGAGTCTGAGTGAAAGAGGGTCTAGCCTAGCAAACCTTTTGTATCATTACCCCAATACCCCCATGCATATGGGATATATTGAGTATGGTGATCAGATCATGATATGAATAAACATAACAGTTTAAATAATGCACCAGTAAGGCCTTCTCGCGGACCCACCTGAGAATTTCAGGGGGGGGGGGGGTTGAAGCCCCTCAAGCCCCCCCCCCCCCTCCCCTGGCTACATGCCTGGTTCCAGTTACACAAAGTTTACACTATCTTAGGCAATGTAGGTTATCAGCCAATATCTCATCTATGTTTTGAAATGGTATATTCCAGGCTGTACCTATATCCGCCAACTTTCCCAATTTGGCAGGAGCAATCCCAATTAATCTTTTATCACCCCACTTTTTCCTCTGCTTTTAAAAAGTCCCAACTTTTCTCTTCTCCTCCCACTTTTCCCCCTTGTTCCCAGCTTACTTCAGTAGATGCAAATTGAATCCAAATGGCACAAATAGTTTGTACTCAATTAACTCAGCAGCAGGGTTAAGAGAAAAGAAAGGGAATTTTGCCCTTCTCAGAGAGTTCAGACAAAAACAAACTGCTGCCAGTCTCTCCAGTTTTGTTCCTTATTGATAGCTTTTGTCATCTTTGATATTTCTTGGCCATACATCTCAGTTTCATCTGTAAAATATTGGAGGGTATGTTGTAGCATGCATATGTGCATTTTCCTATACATACATAGACTCATGGCATCATTTGGTTGGCCATGTTAGCATATGCATCTGTGATTTCACCAAGGGCCTCATCACAAGAGGCAAATTAAGCATCCTAGGACACTTTCTCCTTGCTGCCCACCCGATGCCATCACACAATGTATAGCAACTTCTGATGGGCCCCCATGAAAGAATCATCCTGGCTTTGGCACAGGAGGCTTCGCTCGGAACACAGAAGGCTTCCCGTGTGCCATAGAAAACTTGGGTTCAAGCTGTGGCAACAATGGGGAAGCATCAGCTGCAGGCAAGGCGTGGTCCAGGTGCCTGAATAGCCCCACTGCCCTGCTGATACATCATGGGTAGTAGTGAATCACCCCGCGGGACCTCATCCATGTGATGATGTCCTTAGACTCATTCCACACAAGCAAAAATGGAGATTATGATTTCCCACTAAACAGGATTAAACTAGAGAATATCACTGACATCTCTCATCTGACAGTGTGGATGTAGTTTGTGTTATACCATTCTAGGAACACCTCACTTGAGAACTTGCTTCAATACTATAAGTGAAATGAAATCTTTTTTTTTTCTTCAGACAGAGTTTACTGGAGACAAAGGGTTGCAAATGGACCACCCCCCCCTCCCTGATTCAACAATTCTCTAGAGATCAGTTCACCAAGTCATTTTCAGCCTTTTGAGTTTAACAGATGTACTATGTGAGTAGTCATAACAGAATCAGGGTGCAGAAGATTTTGCCTCAAAAGACACAGGCCTAAAAGGCAGTCAGTTTGCAGCAAATGAAAAGTGATTTCCCAAGTCAAACATATAGCCTCTAATCCATTTCTCTTTTGCTCGTAATGGACATTTGGTACTTTTATGGACTTGTATGGACATTAGTAATGCTTGGGGTGAGGGAAGTAAGGTAGTAAAACTAAAGGGATTTATTTCTCTTTGCTCCAAGACTTGCTGTCTCACAAAACTTTCAGGCACACCAGAACTGGAAAAGAAAAAATAGTGTGCTTGAAGTTGATATTGAATTTGGTAGGGGGCATTGTTTATCTCTTCCAACAGAATAAGACAATAAACTTTTGTCTGCAATCAGTGGCGGACTGGCCAGCATGTCAGCTTGCCCAACGGCAAGCTCTCATTATTGTATTTACATTTAATATCTACTGTACACTGCCAGTAATATTTACAATATATGTACACTATAATTACTAAAATATACATTTATTTCATAATAATTCTAATTAAATGATAGCCTTAATTTTGTGGGTGGGCCTCCTTCGTCTTCTAGCAATCAATATTTTTTGACTCAGTTCTCCACTGTCTACAATTACCAGAATCTTCCACCACTATCCATGTTGGCTGGGGGATTCTGAGAACATTAATACAAAAGTCACATTTCCAAGCTCTGTTACTGAACAAAAGACCTCCTCTCCTCCACTTTCTCTCTCCAGCAGAGCTACCATATTTTACTTTTTCCAACTGGTCCGGAGGTTACTGCTATCCCAGTCCCAACAATTCCACCATTAATGGCAGTGAGCACTAGGAAATGCACTGTCTACCACAGGTTTTCAAAAGCTTGTGAGAAAGAGGAGAGAGATGTTAGATGTTCATTCAGCTGTTTCTGTCTCCCTTTAGGTATAGTCCTCCTCTTCACTGAGATTTATCAAATCAGTATTCTCTATGCAGAGGCTAGAAGGGCTTTCAGTAAACATCTGCCTAGAGAAATAACTGTATTTCATGTTGCTAGTTAATAATTAATCATGGTTGTGTGTGTGTGTGTGTGTGTATTCAAAGCTTGGCTGCTATGAGACATGGAAGCACTGAATTCTCGTTGGTAATTTTCACAGTGCAGCCATGCAGATGTACTGGTTGTCCCATTGGCCTTTGACCTACTAGATTCCAGTTGGTGCTACTTGATCTCCCATACTTTTTAGCATCTATAGGAAGCCCCTGAGTTTTAGGGTTAGATCCTTAAATGCTGATAGTAGCGAGCTCTATCTCCAATTAAAATTATTATTACTTGAAACACAACAAGATTAGTACACAGCAAACAAGATCACTATGCAGGTTGTTGCATTGGATCACATGCCCGATATCTAGACTATGTGATGTATCAGCAAATGATGCATGCAGATCCCAGTAGGGTGGCCTTTTGCAGTTGACAGATAGTAATTTTGTCAGTGCCGATTGTGTTTAAGTGCAGGCCAAGGTCTTTAGGCACTGCACCCAGTGTGCCAATCACCACTGGGACCACCTTGACTGGCTTGTGTATTATTATTATTATTATTATTATTATTATTATTATTATTATTTACCCACCTCCCCATGAGACTCAAAGCAGGGTTACTAAGATGCCTGCCTTGTTGTCTGGGTGCCGGGGGATATTAAAGCAGAGACTTAGTTTAGTCAAGGCAAGTGGCTTGTCTGTTCATGAGTAAACAAGCCACTTCAATATTGGGAATACAACCTGATCCCACAATTAAACTTTCTTTCTCTGAAGAATTGGGTTCATGGTTTGAAAGATGGGTATTCTTTTTTATCAGGGGACATTTAAGCAACAGCCATAACCAAGAATGCTTTTTTTTTTTCAACTTTAGTTGATAGCTGTAATGTGCTGTGATTTTACTGTTGCATGCTAATAAAGTTTGTGTTTGTGATGTGCTGGATGTAAAATGGAATGGTTTTTCCAGAAGTTATCTTTGTTGTCGTAGACCTATGCCCAGATCCTGCATCATGGAATGAAGCATAGAAGTTTACAGGCAGAGTTACCCTGTATATTCATGTATAAGTTTAGAAATGGTAGCCAAAAAAAAAAAAGCAAAAATGGGTCAACTTATCCACAGATCAGAGTGAGTACTGGAAATTAACTCTTTTTAAAATACATTTTATTAGGGTTTTGAAAAGTACAATAAAAAGAGGAGGAACATTTCAAATGTATAGGAAAGTAGGAAAGTGAGATAATAGAAAAAATATAAAATATATAAGTAGGTAAAAGGAAAAACTAGGGTGAGTTGGGTAAAATAGGTAGGTAACAGTGGGAAGGGGGGGATAGGGAGTTGGTGGGGTAGGGTATAGGTGTTGACTCCCAATCTTCTTTACATCGGTTCTTTGATATTTCTTGTTTCATAATGTCTCTTATACCAAATTGGCTAGCTCATTCTTAAAATCTTCCTTAAGAGCCTTTTGTAATTACTTTTATGTCAATTATCCGTTTCATGTTTTCTTGAGTTATAAAGTTCTTTACTGGTGTCCAGTCTGTTTTTGGTATCATCAGGCTCTGCTTTATACTCAGTAATTGGCTAATTTATCCATATTCATAATCTCTATAATTTTCATTAGCCATTGTTCTTGTGTTGGGATCTCCTTTGTTCTCCAGTGTCTTGCATAATTTATTCTGGCTGCTGTCACTAGATAATTAAAATGTTTGTCCTTATTGTGGTCCATTTTGAAATAAATTATTCCTAATAATAAGTATTCTGGTTTTAATTCTATTATTAAATCTAGTATCTTTTCAATTTTTCCATGTATATTTTTCCAATAAGATTTGGCTATTTTACATGTCCACCACATGTGGGAAAATGTTCTGGTTTGTTCTTCACATTTCCAGCATCAGTTGTTAATGCTTGAATAGCATTTAGCCAATTTCTGTGGGGTGATGTACCACCTGTACATCATTTTTAGCCAATTTTCTTTTAGATCAAATGTGTATGTATATTTTAGTTTATTATTCCAGATTATCTCCCAGTCCTCTAAATTAATTGAATAACCAATATTTGCAGCCCACTTAACCATGCAATCCTTTATTAGTTCCATCTCTGTAGACCATTCTAATAATTTCTTATACATTTCTGTTATTATCTTGTTTTCTGAGTTCAATATCTTGTCCCAGGATTTCATTACATATTCCTGTGATTTCATTACATATTCCTTGTCTTATCTTGGACATTAACTCTTATCATTCCCTTCTCTGAGAAGAGTAGCAAAGGACAAGAGCTTAGTCCATCCTGGAAGAATCTAAAAGAAGCACTGACCCCCTCTACTTTCTCTGATGTGATGCCATTTCTGGCTTTTTTGAATGCATGCTTGGGTAGAGAAATGACAGCAGAGGCAGGGGTGGCTGG
This sequence comes from Anolis sagrei, assembly GCF_037176765.1. Classification (NCBI taxonomy): domain Eukaryota; kingdom Metazoa; phylum Chordata; class Lepidosauria; order Squamata; family Anolidae; genus Anolis; species Anolis sagrei. The sequence continues at coordinate 126,106,826 of NC_090023.1, forward strand.
CCCCGGAAATCGGCTAGAGCCTTCCAATTTATCACAGAATGACTATCGACTTATCACTGGGTCATATAAAAATAACTATTTCAACCACAAAACCTGCCTCATGACTTATACAGGATGTTACATCTCCTGCCTCCAATCTCATTTCCCTGTAAACCCACCTTTTTCATTTTGCCCATTTTCAAACAGCTATATAGCAGCAGGTGGAGAGTGGAGGGATGTCTGAGAAGCATCTGGCAATGTTTGTACAGTCAGATGCACAATTGTGAAGGCATCCTGAGAGACCGCCTAGGGATCCTAGAGGATGACATCATTGTCATGTATCTGGCTATAGAAACTTTGTCAGCTCCTTTCCAGATATCTCCTACTCTTCATTAGCCACATATGGACTTGCCAGGGGTAGGCAATATGCATAAGATTAGGTTACTTTTATCACTACAAGTGATAAAAGTCATGCAAGTGATAAAGCTGGATTCAAAAGAATTTTCCCGACTATGAATTTGGATCCAAGAGAAGCTTCCTGCCTACAAAATTGAGCCTTCAGGTCAGCTCTAGTTCCATATAGTGCAAGTCAAACATCTTTTCTCTAAACAGGTGAATCACTAGCTAATAAACTTTTGTTTTGGGATGAGTGAGTTTCAGGTTTATTGCCCTTCATTGATCCCATTACTGATTCCAGAAAGCTACAATAGCTATTCCACTGCTTTACCGTAATCAGGTAAAAAAAAATGGATGAGCTGTGTAGGGAGAGAGATTGATGTCACCATTGTATTGATGGAAACCATGACTCCAAATCCCTAGAGTTTCCTAGCATTTTCATGAAAGTACAAAAAAGAATGGAGAACAAGACAAGTCTGGAGGAACAATACAGTAAATTGCATGGGGGAATTCCTCCTTCTAAAATTGAACCCCCAAATAGGAATGGAACTCCTCCAACTCAGAGAACTTATACCTCTCAGAACGATGCTATGGTTGATGGCATTGAAAGCCTCTAAATTGTCCAGTCATCCTGTCTCCCTCTCTTCTTAGTTTTATATAGGCCATTAATCAGGATGACAATGGCAATCACAACACAAAGCAGGCTAGAAACTAGATTATAATGGATCCACATATCACTCTTGTTCCAGGTTACCTGGTGTATTTTGTTGTACACTGAGAAATGGGAAAAAAATATTGTGGACCAAGATCATCTTTCTATGAATAATGTACAGTGATCATTTCCACGAGGGATGTTTTTCAAATGATGCAGAAGCAGCAACAGCATAATTTGGCATTGTCAGGAAACTTTTGTGAATATGAAGTATCATGTTGAGGTTAATGTGTGACTTAACTGGCTCCACATCTGTGGAAGGTGTTCAAAGGCAGTGTGCTTTTCATATGAGCACTCTACATGTGAGCAAACAATGGCCATGTACACAACTCATGGAAATCCATGTGGCTGGACTGTGTGCAACTGATGACATGATGGTAGAAAACTGAAGAAAACAGAGGTTTCACTTGAATTAAAGAGGACAGTTCTTTATAAATAAAACATGGAGAATGAATTGGTATACGTTTCGTATGCAAATTGTCCTTTTTGTCAGCATTTTTGAACAGTTTATGTGAAGCTGCTGTTAGGACAAAGGTGTCCTAAAGGTAAATATGATATCTTCATTTAAATAGCTATAGTATTAAAGGCTGGCTGAACAAAGGCAGCAGGTTCTTTCCTGTGTTTTTTACACAAGGTTGCAACCACCGGCTCAAGAAACCAAAACATAAAGTTTTAATCCTAATTAAATTACAATACACAACATGGCCCCTTGTTTGTTGCATATTTCTGTTACTCACTTGTGTGAAAGTGAGCTGTAACAAACTAAAGCTTGGGAACGTTCCTTTTTGGAAACTATGGTCTCTAGAATCCCACAAGATGATGTTGTCATATGGCATAGGCAATTCAGAGAATAGTAGTCCCCCAAAAAATGAACTTTCCCATGCACAACCTTTTTGTTGTTGAAGAGATAATAATAGATGTTTTGTAGACACAGTACCATCTAAATTAAATCTGTTTGACCTAAACAATTTAAATAGAAGAGTTAAGCATTTGTTAATATCTTTCTATCCCCCCCCCCACCCCATGTATTTATTTGATTTATCTTATTTATATCCTGCCCTCCTGGGACAGGAAATCTCAGTCTTTGAAATAGGTACAAAGTTACAATGCCCAGCTACTGGTATATGGTCCCTTCCATCCCTAAAGAAGCTTAACTTTTAAGAGAAAATATGTTTTGGAAAGAGAGAAAACTAATTTTCTGTTTTTTTAATGAGTCAGCACATAACTATGCTAACAAATTGCTTTTCACCAAGGGCTGATGAAGCATCGAAACTCCTAGGCCTGAGGACTATGTTGGCATAGATGAAATGGGCAGCAAGGCAGGCAGAGAAGATAATGAAGAAAATATGTTTATTGCTGCCATTTAAATGTCATTCTGATTTAGCCAACATATTTATAACAAAAAGGCATTGTGATGTTTCATATTGTAAGTGTAGATCCTTTTATGACTTTCATGTCATGTTTGCTTAGTCTGCTCTACTCCGGTTTATAGGGTCAGTCGAGCAAGGAGAAAGGAAATCAAATTTCCCTGCCTCTCCATCATATATCATCATTTAAGACCACCACCAATTCCTCTTCAGAAACCTGCACAGGTTTTCTGCTACAATGTTCTTTTTATTGCAGGGTGACACTTTGTCAAAAAGAAAGAACTTCATTTCTTCTCTTGTTAATGGGTTGCTATGTCTGGATAACAACTGTGTTTTGAAAAATTCATATTACACAAGAAAGTAGTTTCTTTTCCTTGGCTCACCAAGTGCCAAGTAAGGAACAGAGTCCAGCAACTAGCTTTGTTCTTTAGTCCATTGATCCATCTAGCTCAGGTATCTATACAGAGTGGCAGCAGAGATGCAAGATCTCAGGCAGGAGTCTTCTCCACCAGGATTGGTCCAAGTCCTTCCAGTTCCTGGGGCAAAAAAGTAAGTCCTCTTCACTTACCATGCAGAGAATTGTACTTGGACTTCAGTGCCCATCACATCGGAGAGTAAGAGAATAATTAGTGGCTGTAGGGCAGACAGCTGAATACATACAGCTGCAGTACCCCACTGACACTACTGAACATAGTAGTTGCCATATTCTATCTAATGTCAAGGCTGTCCTGGTTTCTCAAGCCTACGTTGAGATGGATTAAACCCGTTGGCTCTTCTAGATGCAAAGCATACACTTCATGCACTATAGACCTGTAACCTTTCTGTAATATAGTAATGAGTGCAGATTGTACTTCACAATACAAATGACCCCTATTCAGGCACCCCCCCCCCTACACACACACACACACACACCCTCAAGCTTGATCTAATAAGAAGGGTGGGGAGCAAGTGAGATTCTCCTCATAGCTGATTTTCTTAAGAGGGCAATCTCCAACTTTGGAGGCCATCTGTGTGACTTGGAATTCTGATTTTCCAAAGTTAGTTACCATCATTTTAGGAGTAATTGCCAGTATAGTTATATTTCCTCCACTCCCAAAAAGTACATTGTTTGTTTGTTTGTTTGTTTGTTTGAAAATAACTGAAATACTTACTTGTAACATTCCAAAACACTACAGGTCTTGGGCCTCTAGTACAAAGCATAGTGAAGTAGTGAAGGCACGCACACGTGGGTAAAAATTAAGTAACACAACTGCTTTACAGAAAAAGAGTGACATTATCTTTTGTTACATTACAATTGTAATGCAATGAACCTATTACATAGTTATGGCAGAAGGAAATGAATGAGAAAACGTATTACAAATAATGAGTTGACTTTGAGCATTTAACAGGAGACTAGAATGTAGGAGTATTGGAAAGGATAGAACTTCTCCCTCTGAACGAATGAAATTGTGTAGTCTTTGACGATCATGGATTGGTCAGGAAAGCCATACCTAGTCCTCTGCAATCTCAGTTTTTCAGTTTCTCGAATACCTGTATTCCCCTCTTTCTCTCTCTTGTTCTTTCTTGTAGAGATCCAACATTGGGATCTATTTCTATTTGGACAGCAGAACAATAATATGTTTACAGTACATTTAAAACCTCCTACGGGATAACCCCCAATGTAGGATTTAATCCTAGGTTAATGTATAGGATTATAGCCCAAGGAATGCATTCCAAAAGACTATTGAGGTGCATGGATTACTTTCAGACAAATATGTGTTTTCTTCCAAGCTATATCTTTCTTAAAACATTGCATCCAAATACTCTCCTGGGTTTAAAGGTATTACATGTTATTTTGAGCTGACAATGAAGTCCTTTACACTCAATCCCCATATCACACAAACAAACACTGAAAAAAATGGAAATGAGCTAGCAGAGTCCTCCTAGTGCAAGACGAGGTGCTGCAGCAGCCACGGGGCTTTGCAATGAACCTGTGGGACCCCACAACCCTTCTTTCAATCAGCAAAAAGAATAAACACGGCAACAACTAGGAGGATCTTTTCTTAGAAACATTCCCTTTGAATTAAATACCCTTAGAACAAGCTGCCTCACAGTCTCTCACAAAAACAAATAGATTTCACCCCAATGGATTTTAGATTCCCTCTTCTATCTCTAATGGATTCATTGACATTGTGGTCCAGTGCTGTTTAAAGTTCACACACCTCCACTGAAGCTCATTCCTGTCCATGTTTTTTTTTTTTTTTACTTTTGTGAGAAGAGCATTGAGAAAGCCATTCTTTGCCTCAGCAGGCTGACAACAATTCTTATTTCTCAGCTACTAGTTCCTCAAAGACCTTTTGTCTTTGAGGTGATAGCTAGGAGGGTAGGATACTTGGAATAATCCACTCAAAGCCACATCTAGACTGGGGCACTCAACTAATCTGTGTCTTAATTTTTAAAGGTTTTGTTATATTTATCTTTCAGTTTTCCTTAAGGGTGTGAAACACAAAATACCTGGTCCTCCCCTTCATTTTTATCATCTCAGCAACCCTATAGGGAAGCCTAAGCTGAGAGACATTGGCTGGCCCAATGTCACCCAGTGACCCCTTAAAGCTCAATGGGGATGTGAATCCAGTCCAACTATGCATTTTTTCAAAGTAGATTGTCTGAAAAAGATATGATTTAAATTCAGCTTTGGTTTGCTAAAGCTGACAGCTTTCTTGCAGAAATCTTCATTCTTCCCTGCAGAAATTCTCTCTGAAGGGGATAGTTTTGTATGATCATAATGAGAGGGAGAGCAGGAAAGTGGGAAAGTATTAAATGGAAAAATGTCCCTTTCCTTGTAGATTAAAATAATGAATCACAACAATGGGTTTGTTGTTAAATATGAATTTTCACTCTTATCCCACAGATCAGCATTCCATCCAAGTGACATAGGGGGTTGGTTTACTGTTTTTAGCAGCTGTAGTCAATTTTTAACCTCAGGTAAACCACTATCTCATGCAGTGTAAGAAATCAATCTTCCTTTTCATTGAGCAGGCTTTTTTCTTGACATAATCTAGCTCTGAAATAGACCCACAGAGAAAGAAGAGGCTCCTAGGCATGATGTCTCTAGATATGCCACAGGCTGGTATCTGAGGTTATTCAGACATGAAACCTCAGCCTCCCTTCAAAATTTACCAGTCCATCAGAATCACCTGTACCTTCCAGAGGAATGAAATCATCAGAAAGTGTATGCTGCCTGGTAACAACAAACAAATAAAGCTAGCCAGAGTTGAGGTATTTTGAGGAGATGCAAGTAGGGTTGTCAAGTCAGGTCTATCCAGGTCCTGAGAGTTCATTGCCAAAACCAAAGATAGTCTCCTTGTGGTGACCCTGGTAAGATTATATGTGCAATATTATAGAGGGAAATTCCTGATTATGACATTAAGGATTGTACCTTAAGTCTCAATCGCCAGTGCACAGAGTATGGTATTGAAACCACAAACGTTTAAGAATTTAAGAGGAAATATCTACCTAAAATCTAAAATACTCCAAAAGCTGAAACTTTTTGCCACCAGTCACTAACTTCTGTTTTTGGGAAAGTTGGCTAATGACACACCCAGTACCTTCATCTGGGACGTCTGCCTTGTGTAAGTGGAGTCTTACAGAGCCCTTATGTAAGTGGAATTGTCCCTTCCTTCTCTCTTTCATGGCTCCTTGAGAAAAATACTCAGCAGGCATTTGACATATGACTGGTTTCCCTTACCCTCTATCTTTCATTCACTGTGTATATGCAAGTACAGAAATGCCAAAATCCAAAACATTCAAATCAGAAAAATCCAAAATCTGAAAATAGTCTGGTTGCAAGCATTTCAGATAAAGAAAACTCAACCTCTATACAATTTTAAAGGTAGCACTCTTATTTGAAGATTTCTCACCCTTAGAACTAGAGAAGAGGGCCCATTTTCTGAGTTCTGACAACCTTAAATAGAATTGGGAGGGTTTGTTGAACCTCTGGGGATGCCTGCCATAGATGTGGATTAAATGTCAAGAGAGAAGGCTTCCAGAACATGGCCAGACAGCCCAGGAAACTCACAGCAGTGATTCTGGCCATGAAAGTCTTCAACAACATACTTTTAATCATTTGCGCACAAAAAAAGCAGGGGCACCCCCTCCTGCACTGGAGATTGGGGTCATTTCCCCCCCTACATCCCATAGTAGGCAACATCTGTTTTGATTTAGCTTTATTTTTGTTACTTCCTGTTCTGATGTAGCTTTATTTTCAATAAATGCTGAATCATATTGAGGTTAAATAAAGTCAAACTGCCATATTTTAGAAGAGGGGTCTTCAAACTATTAAAGCCAAGGGCCCATCCATGATCCCTCAGACTGTTGCTGGGCAAGACTATAGTTTGAAAAAAAAATGAACGAATTCCTATGCACACTGCACATACCTTATTTGTAGTGCAAAAAAGAATCATGAAAGAACAATACAATCTGTAAAATGAAGAACAATTTTAACCGACATAAACTTACCCATATTTCAGTGGGAAGTGTGGGCATGCTTTTTGGATGATGAGATAGTCAAGTTAATTAGGATTGTTGTTGTTGTTGATGATGATGATGATGCATGCCTTCAAGGGGAGCCTCAGTCTGAAGTTTAGGGTGGGGGCTGGGTAAATGACCTTGGAGGGCTGCATTCACTCCATGGACCTTAGTTTTAAAAACCCTGTTTTGGAAGACCTCTTTTCAGTAATTTGGGGACAATTGAGTTTTTCTGAAGGCTTTGAAGATATTTCTGGCAGATTGGTGTACTGCAAGAAAAGGTGTGGTGGCACTTGGACCACAGGCCACATTTCCCCACCCATGTGATAAATGAAATACCTTCCAGCAGCAAGCTGTGTTTCTAATATTTACTAAAAGGCCAGCTTAGACTAGCATGAAAGGAAGAGAAAATGTGGCAGCTTCCAGATATTCCTAATCCTCTGTGGTGTGCTATTTGCCCCAAGATTTGCCAGTGTTTCTTCTCTCATCAGGTTTGTGCAATAATTTCAAAAGCAGCACAGCCTTCCTCAGAAATTCTTGTCCAGTTCCCCGGGAGCCAATATATTACTACTTGATATAAAAATTGCAAAGGGCTGCTGGTTTGGACTGCAATCTTCCCATTGCTGCAAGATTTTGATTTATTGTCTAGAGGTTGCTAGGTCAGCATTTCTAAAAAATAAAATGTGAATGAAGACTCCATGTTTATAAAGAAACCATCTGGAACAGGAAGGTCACCATAGCTCTCCTCACTGAATTGAAAATTAGGGGTGACAGCGTGAGATCAGGAAGCTGCTATGGAATAAGAATCACTTGCATCTCTGAGGTCGTTTGCTATCAAGATTGCCTAGCAAAAGAGTAGGGATCTTGAAGACTTGGAAAAAAAATTGTTTTGTCTCAAGGATGCTGTCTGAATGATTCTAATCAACTTTTTCAAACTATCTTAGCATAGAATACATGAAACAAGGAAGAAATGAAAAGTAGGCTTGCTTGCTTGCTTGCTTGCTTGCTTGTTTGTTTGTTTGTTTGTTTGTTTGTTTGTTTGTTTTGGAATAAAATAGCTTCTGGTCAAAGCTTTGGAAAGCTGCTCCTTTAAATCATAGCTCCCAGTGTTCCGCATGTAGCATAGTAGCTGAGGAATTCTGGATGGTGCAGTCTTAAAGAGGAACTATCCTTATTTCTGGTTCTATGACTGCCTGGGAATTTATTGAACAAAATGACAATCACTATTATAGAATCATGAAATCATAGAATCCTAGAGTTGGAAGAGACCTCGTGAGCCATTCAGTCCAACCCCCTGCCAAGAAGCAGGAAAATCACATTCAAAGGACACCTATTAACTGCTCAGTATGTGCCCAACGTTATAAGTTGTCAGTTTAAGAGCAAGTCATTGTTTGGTGTGCATTGACAAAATTGCTCAGTTATTGTAAGTTATAAAAAATGAAAAACATTTTCTTATAGAACAGTGATTGTGCAATTTAATGTTACACATAAACCCAACTGATATCTCTCATTTCCTCTAGAGTAGTGTTATTTATTCAGATTTGGCCCGTGAAATAAAAGATTTTATTCTCTAAAGGTCAGTATTTTAGCATTTGCCCAATTTGATCTGGTGAAAAGCTAGGGAAGTTTAAATCTCAAAGCCAGCTTTATCATAAAAGAGTGGGGTATAATCAGCCCATCGTATTCACAGATTCCACCATCCACGACTTGAAAATATTCATTAAATTTTCAAAAGACAAACCTTGATTTTGCCATTTTATTTTTTTTAAAGGATGCTATTATACTACTCCATTATATTTCATGGCACTTCTGCATCCATCGATTCTGGTCTCCACAGCTAGTACTGCAGTCGTATTCATGCCATGTGATCTCTCTTGAAGTCCATCAAGTAGCCTGGTGCTCTTAAGGAAATATCTTTTGTTCCATGACACAAGTAAAATTTAGCTGTCACTCTTGTAAAATTATATACATGTAAGATAGAGAACAGATTTTGGGAGTTAGGTGACATTTAGGACCGCATCACAAAGGCCAGGAAAAGGAGGGGCAGCAGGGCAAATCAGTCACCCAGTGCACAGCCCCCACTCACATTGTGTCCCACATCACATGTGGGGAGCATCACCCAAGCGCCGAGGATATGTGCTAGCTCATACAATGCTTCCACTCAACACGGGGAGGCAGGTGCGTGTTCACAGCCGCATCCTCACGCAGGCATTATGCTTCGTGGGCTCCTCACTTCAGGTCTCGGCTTCAATGCGGCCGCGAGGGTCGAGGCCTCCCACTCTCACATCGTCCCAGCTGCTCAAGCGCCAAGGAAGGCAGACCGGGAAGAAAGTAGGCCCAAAGCCCTCCGAGGTCATACGAAGGGAGGCTCGGGGATTTGGCTATGAACCCCAAACACGTGGATGGGACCTGTCGGCCACCATTGACACCGCAACGCGTCGTGGGATGGGAAGCATGCCCAGCCCTCACAGGACTTCTGGACTGCTGGTGAACTGTCCTGCAATGCTTAAAATGCCTCATCTTATGAGGCTGCATGTTTATGCATGAAAACACTTTTCATTATCACCATATTTGTACACACCAGATTGATTTACAAATATAGCTTATTTATTTATTAATTCAAAAGTATTTTCTGGATGACCAACTGTTCTTCTGACTGCCCTGACTTAGATCAACCATGAATTTCATGGGGTTTTCTGAGGCTAATAATATTTAGAAATGGTTTGCCATTGCCTTCTTCTGAGGGCCCTTCTACACAGCCATATAATCCAGAACACCAAGGCAAATAAACCACAATATCTGCTTTAAATTGGGTTGTCTGAGTCCACACTGCCATGTAATCCAGTTCAATATGGATTTTATAGAGCTGTGTGCAAGGGGCCTGAGATATAGGCTACATTACCTGGAATTCCCTGGGAGTCTCCTATCCAAGTACTCGCCAAATCTAAACCCTGCTTGGATTCTCCTAGGCAAAAGTGTACCGGTTTGCAGTCTTAATCTCTTGGTGTATGTCTTCTCTTCCTGGCCCCCAAAAATGACACTTTAGTAATATATTAAAAGGAACCCACTGTGCAAGTATCTTATTCAGTGTACTGCCATACAAAGTCCATTAAGACCTATGGGTGATTGAGAGCTCTCAGCATTTTTCACTATTCAGTATTAATTGAACATCATCCTCATCCTGCATGCTAATAGCTACATTTTCATGGCTAAGAGAGTCAACGAAGCAAAATAAAAGCGAGTCAGCTAGCTCAAGCTTCACTAGCAGAGCTATTTAAAGGATTCTGACCATTAGCTGGCACCTCAATCTCACTCTCTCTCTGCCGCTGAGAGAAAGGCATTGATGGAGTAATTTACTTTGATTTCTGCTTCCTCTCAAAAAGGAAGAAAACTGGGGCTCCTTCAATTGAAGCATGGAGCTGACAGAAGCATGTGCCTCCATTTCACCTCTTCAATCACTTAGTGTTCACTTATTCTTTTCTGTGTCTGAATATTTAATATTTTGAAAAAGCTTCTAAAGGCATGCAAAGGAGTGAGGAAGGTATGGTCAGATAGTGCCTATTAATGGTGCAGTCCAACTATGCTGTTATTCATATGTAGCTTCATTTGATTTCAGTGCAGGCATTTAGACAATAAGAGTTTCTTTGCTCCTTTTTCTAAGGAAAGATATAGAAGAGTTCGATTCACTGTGAACATTTTCGTAGGGCCTCAGGGGTTTATTTGTTTCCTTAAGGTCCACTGCATTATGTCAGGAGTGAGGGGGACACCAAGCCACAGCCTCCCAGAACCAGCATCTTTTTATCTTTGGCCATCTGCCCAATATCTCTCTTGACCAAGAGTTACTCTCAAAAGAAAATGAGTTAGCAAAGAACCGGGAAAGTTGTTTGCCCAGGTCACAGAGATAAAGGACTCCCATCCACCTCTTCTTCCTCTTCCTCTTTCTCTTTCTCTTTCTCTTTCTCCTCCTCATTTGGTCTAGAGTATGCGGTTTACCTCCTGGTCTCAATTTCCAACTGCCACCTTCTTTTCCCATGTCTCCTGCCCCTCAGTTGTGCCTTAGTCCTGCGTTTTAAAAAACCAAAACAGCTGCTGAGGGCTATAAACAAATGGAGCCATGGACCACAAAGGTGGCTAAATGGAAGCACAATTGGAAAGCAATTACAATGAGAACTCTCTGCAACCATTCCTTTGTTCTCATGTTTATGAAATTAAATGGAGCTTGAATTTACAGTAGGGTGAGAAGAGATCACAAGAAATCTGCTTGTGTGCACATTTAGATATCCAAATCAATGCATATGAGGTCCAGTGCATCCTGGAGCATCAATTTAAAAAATAAAAGTAAACTTCCACTGGATGGAATCCATTTTAGCAATCCATCTGTGGATTTCTAAAATCCACTACAAACAGTGTCAGGATGCCAAGGAAGCATTTACAGGACTTAAAGAATTCAGACACTGCCCGTTACATTTAGGTCCACTAATGTATTATGAGACCTCATCACACAATTTTATCATATTTGTAAGTGCTGCACAATATATTTAAATTGATTGTGTATGTATGGAAATGTGCCATGTGTTTTAATGACACAAATCAGTCAGCTGAAACTTCTTAGAAGAAATGAGAGAAGAGCTGGATGTGGGGCTACTATTTTCAGAAGCATAAGGAATAGCCTCATTTTCTGTGGTGATGTTTCCAGTATCGACCTGTTTCTCTTATTAAACATTCTTTTCACACCATATATTGTACATTGCACATCACTGTAGTTTATACAATATTGAAATTGAGACCAAAAATTAATGAGTCAGGGCCACCTTATCATTAGGCAGGATAAGGTGGCTGTCAGAGTGAACAGCAACTTGCTGAAAAACTCAGTAGTCAATGGGTGTCACCCACCATGTATTACTTGTTTACTGGCATAAGACATAATAAGAGGTACCATCCTGTTACTGGTGTTCAGAGCTTTGGAAGTAACTGGTGATACCAAGTTATTTTTGATTTCTTTTTTCTACAATAATCAAGATATATGGTACATACGTGTAACAAAGAATAATTCCATTTATTTTTTGTAAATGTAACCTTATATAGTGCCATATACAGTTAAAGGGTATGACTTCAATAGGCATAACACATGGTTTAAAAGCTGGCTCCAGTTATGCCTCATACTCTGTTGGGAGGGTTGGGATAACAATCAGCTGGAAAGGAGGAAAATATACTATGTACCATAACAGCAGTATGGCTATGGGGGATGAAAGGGGTCATATCCCCCCCCCCCAAAAAAAAATCTACCCCAAATGAAATTTTTAGGCATGGTCTCCATACTCTCCGAAGTTCCACCACTCTGTTCCATTTTACTGGCTTCTAAAAATTAACTTCACATTTTGGTAGTTTTGAAGTTATCCTAGGTGGCTTTCATTTATAGAACTGAGTGCAGGGTAGGGAAGGCAGAAATGTTATCCCTTGACTCAGCCAAAAAAAAATATCTTGGATAAACTCTGCACATAATGGAAGCTGGAGTTTATATTCACTGGCCCTTTCAAATCATTGCAGAAAAATGCTTGCTGAGTGTTTGCGTTAACATCTCTATTTTGCTTTGCTTCCTCCTCACACGACGGGTCCATTAAGAATTCTTGTTGTGTCTGTACAATGCCTAACAGCTAAACATTGCAGCCCTTCTTTCGTGAAGAACTGCAGTAGATCAATTGCTCCAGGGACCCTTCCCCAAATGCCCCCATTTTCTTGAAAGGCCTGTCAGTACTGCGCCATTGTTATTTTTCAATTTTCCTGTCTGTGATGCCATTGAGTTTGATGGAAAAATAGAATGAAAGAGACTGTGACAGGCTTGACAGTATATGACATCGGCCTGGATTAATTACAGTGAGACAAGGACTAGAGTGCATTTGTAGTAAGCAAAATATAAAAAATGAATTTGGGCATAATGACAGCTGTTGATCTCACTGACGTCTCCATTGGAATATCAAATCTATCTATGCTTTTGATGGAGCCCTGGTCTTTTTCTCTTTTTCATGTTGTACATAAATTTACTGTGAAATTCTATGTACCTCTCATCAAAAGTGCATCTCTCTGAGTTCAATGGGGCTCAAAGACCGCGTGGATCCAGAATAGGTCACTACAGTCACTTACGGACCCACTGTCAAGGCTCTACTCTTGGAAGTCAATCATACTTGGCCACGAGTGTTTTCTTTTAGTCAGATATATAGATTCCCAAATTATTTGAGTATAGGATTACAGGCCTGAAATGCTTTCAGACAGTTCTGTCAGAATGTTAGTCGTTCCTCCCATCGTCTATCTTTTTCTTTGTAGAATATGTTCAGATTTCAGTTACTGAAGAATCCCAAATGGCTGTCTCTTTGCTACTTTCCTCCAAAGAAATGCAAATGTTCTGATGTGAATTTGGAGATAGAAACAGAACCCTGATTGGGATCACTTGAGAAACTTCTTTGTGAATTCTCTTTTATATTCATTTTATCTGCTTCTCCTTCCATATTCACATTACCATGAATACAAAATGAAAGTAGTACTGGCCATGCAAGCTAGGATATTCTGAGAGTTCTAGTCCAGTACAAAAGAACATTTTTTCCAAATTTAGATTGAAATACAGTTCTTTTCTGGGGGGCAGCTACTCCAGCTACCTAGAACCCACCTGGCGATCATCACCCAGAGGACTTTGTCATAGGCCACCCCAAGACTGTGGAATGACCTGCCGCAAGAGCTCCAATAGCTAAACTGATCCATCAGTTTCTACCAGTAATCTTTATAGAATGTTGGAATCACCTGTTTCTAATATTCATGAGTTGATAAGCCAACTCAACAAAATCTGTTAGCATGAGTTGTTTGAGATAGGAAGTTGTAGAGTCCTTTTATTCAAGATGCTAGCAATCCAACAAACTGTTATTTCTCAAATGCTCAACTACAAACCACCTCCTTTAAGGACCTCATCACATCAACCTCCAAAAAGCAGGTGAAAGAAGTGAGGGGATTCACCAGGCAGTGTAGCAAATCTAGCAGGCAGCAGGGGCAACCATCTCACATTGCTCAGATTGGCACTTTCCCCATCACATGGGGGAAAGTGTCGCTACCTGGCTTCTCCACCCCCCCCCCCCCCCCCAGCCTGCGCTCATCTCATTCTTGTTCATGAGAGCATGGGAAGCCTCCTGTGTTCTCTGGGTTCCATCCTAGGACATTCCCCGAATGGAGCCAAGACGAAGCCCCACCAGACATAGCCCTGTGTTGTATGATATGCTCTGGCTGGCTGCATCCAGGCTCTGCCCAGGAAGCATCCTAGGCTGGAACCAAAACCTCATGTGATGAGGTCATAGATATTCCTCTTAATAGTCAGCCAATATCTATGATCAGTAAGCATCCGTCTGTATTAAACAGTTACTGGGATGTTCCTTTCTCCATGGAATATTTTGGTAAGACTTTCCAAAATCTTGAGAGTAATGGGGAGACTATTATGCTGAGGCCTTCTTGTTTTCCCACACTGCAGAAAATGTAATGAGAATGCTTTCTCCATGCATGTGACAATATACACCCCTACCAATGCCCTTTGGGGAGATAGGGCAGGCTATAAATAAAGTTGTTGTTAATGATGTTGTTGTTGTTATCATTGCTATCCACACTCCAAGAATATGCTTATTTTAATATCAAACTGAGGTAGGCAACGATGACCACCCATATTGGATCTACATTTATGGCAATAATAGAATGGTATCCTCAGATGGTTTTTAAGCAACTGATTTTAAGTGGATATAAGTGATTTTAATGTTTGTATATATTTATTGTTTCATGTCACTGCATTGAATGTTTGTCGTATATATGTTGTGCTCTGCCCTGAGTCCCCTGTGGGGTGAGAAGGGTAGAATATATTTTTTAAAATAAATAAATAAAATACATTTATCATTTCTGGCCAGCATAGTCAATAATGAGGGCTGGTTGGAATCTCAGAGTACTTATATAGTTAGCCATTCATGGTACAGAGAACAATAAACAGATCCAGGTAGAATAGAGGTGTCAAACCCATTTTCCTCAGGGGTCACATCAGCCTTATGGTTGCCTTCAAACAGCCATTTGTAATTGTAAGACTGTATAAACATATCTATGTTTCCCTGGCATTGAAAGCCTCGTGGGCCATATAAAATGATGTTTGGTCCAGATTTGGCCTGTGGGCCTTGCATTTGACACATGTGATCAAGAAAATACATTCCTTTCATTAGAACAATGCTACTCAAAGTGATGAGAACCAGTGTGATATAGTGGTTTGATCATGAAATACGTCTCTGAAGACCAGGATTCGATTCCTTACTCAGTCATGAAAAGCTCAGGTAAGACATATTTTCACTTCAAGAAAACCCCAAGGTCACCTTAGGGTTGCCATAAGCTGAAAACAATGTGAAGACACACAACAACAACAACAACAACAACAACAACAACAACAACAACAACAACAGGTTCATGAACTGATGCCAGTTCGTGAGCTGTATGCTGCCAGTACACAATGAGCTTCCAGGAAAGAAAGAAATAGTTTTCGTTTGTGGACACAAATATGGTGCCAACCCCTAGCACACCGGGGTGAAAGATCTACTTGGGGGGCCCCATCAGATAATCTGAGAAGCACTCAATTAGGGGAGGCTCTCATTCTTGAGTATTTTAGAGCAGGGGAGATGGTCCATAAAAATGGTGTACAACTTTGTATTTTTTGAGCAAAACCCTTTCCTGCCCCGCCTTTTATATTTGGTATATATTCTGTATAAGACTGAAGGTCAATAGCCAAGCAAAACTCATCAAACTCTCTATTTAATTTGTTGATCTGGAAAACTTGACTACTATTAAAAATCATAGTATTCTGTGAAATCTGATTTTTAAAAAAGATGATTATGTTTTGTTTTTAACAAATATCAACCTTTTTCCTTAAGGGTTTCTGGGGTGAGAAGGGTGTTCAGCTAGGAAACTTTAATCCTATTAAGAAAAAAAATTTAATAAAGTAAATTTAAATTTGTCAGTACCATCCTGCAAGGCTTCTATGTTCCTATTTAAATCCTTCCTCTGAAAAGTTAAAGAATTAAAGGAGAGATGGAAAGCCTCTAAGGAAAATAGTGTAAACTAGCACTGGGATTTTTTTCCCAGTGAAACACATGGACAAAGTTGTGAAGCTTATAAATATGAAAATGTATTTTAATTACTCCATGAATATGGAGGATGTATTTTAAATTAATGGGTTATTTTTCTGTTTGTAAAGACCCTCGAAGTGCAGAATTATGTTTTCATTGCCACAAAATAACAAAAGTATAGTTGCAGATCAGAATAAAAGCAATTTAACATCAAGAAAATGTGCATTGGCAAATTCAAGCAGCATACTCCAAGAAATTGAAACAAAGAAAAGGGGCACAAACATATAATCCCCAAAAGTTGAAACAAAGAGGATCAGACAGTTTGTTAATGCCAAAGACAAGGTAAAACAGAATAGTCTTGATCAGGTGTTAGAATGCCAATTAAGAAGGATCTAAATCATGATTAGATAGCCTGATACCCTTCCAATACTTGAACTTTCATGGCCATTTGCTATACTGGTTATTGCAGATGAAATTCATAATGGAGAATGCCTGGAAGACATCATATTAAAGGTTGAGTATCACTTACCCCAAATGCTTTGAACCAGAAGTGTTTTTGATTTCAGATTTATTATTATTATTTTGGAATACCTGTATTGGCATGTCATACATAATAAGATTCACTATGCGTCTTGTAAGTCTTAATAAGAGCCAGTGCAGTTATTCAAAACTATTTCAGTTGTCAATTTTTGATGGCTTCAAAGTTATAGATGAACATCAGTTTCAGAAATGTTTGAAAACACTAATAAGTGACATAGAGCAAACTATAACAGACTTTGGTATTCTTGTCAACAGGATAAGGGATTTTGTCCTAGCTGACATTATTGTGAAGAAATGCCCAGAGAGAAGGTAATCTAATAATTTAACATGGAAATCACCAAGGCTTGTGTGACAGAGACCAGGTCTACCATTTCCAAGAGGGGGCACAGAGAAAAAGGTGATCTAGAAGCTCTTCATCAACAGCTGGATTCAGAGACATTCCAAAGGTGTTAACCTAATTCTTCAAATAATGTACAACTCTCCCAAAATATCTGTCTTACATTGGCCTTCTGGCTAATCAAAAGCAACTCTGAACTAGGGACCTCATTTTTCTGCATCCTAGAATGCTTACAGGACGCTGGGAGGATGGAGCTGGATGGAGCCCATAACATGACGCAGGGCTACTTCCGTCAGGGCTCCATCCTTCCAGTGTCCTGAAAACATCTCATTGACAAGAATGGGGTCAGCATGGAGGCAAGGCAGGTGGCAACACTTTCCTCCATGTGGTGGAAAAAAGTGCTAATGTGGGTGATGTGGGGCACGGGGTGATGTGCCCACCAGATTTCCCACACTGCCTGGTGAACCCCAACCCCCCCCCCCCCCCCCAGCTATAACTTGCTTTTTGGACTTCAGTGTGATGAGGTCCAAAGTCTCAGTCTGTTAGTTCATATTCAGTCCAGTCCCTGGAAATTAAAAGAGTGCATTTTCACTTTATCTACCTTTGGAAAACTAATCCAGGCACAACAAATATAGGAATGATTAACCCAATGATCAATTATCATAATATGCATGAAAACTCAAGAAAATGTTTAGTTTCCTGATGCTTAGTAAAGAAAATTGAGCCACACAGTTCTATACTTCCATCTTGTCTTCTGCCTATATCATCACTTGAGAGGCCCCTCCCCCCTTCTGGCTCCAAGGGCTGCTCTAGCCAGAGCAAAGACATAAGGGAACAGAAGGCACTTCCATCTTGTCTTAGAATTTACTATTCTTATTGTTAGTTAATTGTGAAAGGGGCAGGGGACAAAGCGAGCTGGAGATCTTGGGAAATGATAGAACACGGGTGGGGGGAGATAAAGGGAACAGAAGACCATGGCAAGTTGAGATCCCAACAAAGCAAATTGCCAACAATGAAATACATATTGAGATTCTGGATATGGAATGCGGCATGGAGGAGGGGGGGGTGTTGCGCCAGCCGAGGGGCCCCCATAGAAGTGGTGGTGGGGAAGGGGAGATGCGGGAAAAGGAGACCATTAATTCGGCCTAGGGATCGTGTAACAACATTAGTAATTCCAAACCGGTCTCCTGATATGGTAAACTGGTGTAACCAGGATGGCGGTCCCTCTGGATTGAAGGTGGTGCTGTTGAATGCCAGATCTGTCAATGGAAAAACAACTTTCATCCAAGACTTAATCCTGGATGAGTGGGCAGATCTGGCGTGCATCACGGAGACCTGGTTGGACGAAGCGGGAGGCGTGAATTTGACCCAGCTTTGCCCACCAGGTTTTTCCGTCCAGCACCAGCCGAGATCCGGAGGGCGGGGAGGCGGGGTCGCAGTTGTCTATAGAGATTCCATCCCTCTGACCAGGGGCCCCATCCCTCAGTCAACAAATTTTGAATATGTCCACTTGAGGTTGGGTGACTGGGACAGAATAGGGATTCTGTTAGTGTACCGCCCACCTCACTGCACTACAGTCTCCTTACCTGAGCTAGCGGGGGTAATCTCAGGCCTGGCATTGGAATCCCAGCGACTCCTTGTGCTGGGGGACTTCAATGTCCATGCCGAGGCGGCCCTTTCAGGAGCGGCTCAGGACTTCATGTCTGCCATGGCAACCATGGGGCTGTCCCAGCAAGTATCTGGCCCCACTCATAGTGCAGGACATACATTGGACTTGGTTTTCTGCCAGGGATGGGAGGAAGGTGGTGGGGTCGAGGAGCTGACCATCTCTCCGTTGCCATGGACCGACCACTTCCTGGTCAGATTTAGGCTCACTGCGCCCCCTAACCTCTGCAGAGGTGGAGGACCCATTAAGTTGGTCCGCCCCAGGAGGCTTATGGATCCGGATGGATTCCTGATGGCTCTTGGGGAGTTTCCCGCCGCCTCGGTAGGTGATCCTGTCGAGGCCCTGGTCACTCTCTGGAATGGGGAGATGACTAGGGCAATTGACACGATCGCTCCGGAACGTCCCCTCTCAAGTAGCCAAGCTAAACCAGCTCCCTGGTTCACCGAGGAGCTGGCAGCGATGAAGCGAAGGAAGAGGGAACTAGAGAGTGTGTGGCGTTCAGATCCGAGTGAGCCAAATCGAACACGGTTTGTGTCCTTTTTAAGGGCATATGCCGCGGCAATAAAAGCCGCAAAGAAGGCCTTCTTTGCGGCCACTATTGCATCTGCAAAGAACCGTCCAGCTGAGCTGTTCCGAATTGTCAGAGGCCTTTTAAATCCCACCACTCAAGGTGGGAACCCTGACGATTCGACTTCTCGCTGTGAAGATTTGCTCAGTTCTTTACAGACAAAGTCGCTTTGATCCGTTCTGGTCTGGATATCATGTTAATGGCAGTCTCTGAGGATGTAACACGAGCACCTGCTTGTCCAGTTTTGATGGATTCATTTCAATTGGTGAAACCTGAGGATGTGGACAAGATACTTGGAGGAATGAGGCCAACTACATGCATCCTGGACCCCTGCCCATCCTGGCTTCTAAAGGAGGCCAGAGGGGGATTGGCTGAGTGGGTTAAGGTGGTGGTTAATGCTTCCCTTCGGGAAGGCAAGATTCCAGCGAGCTTAAAACAAGCTATAATAAAACCGCTGTTGAAGAAACCATCACTGGACCCCACTAAATTCGACAACTATCAGCCAATTTCCAATCTCCCCTTCTTGGGCAAAGTCTTGGAACGTGTGGTGGCCTCACAACTCCAGGTATTCTTGGTAGACACGGATTATCTAGACCCGGCACAGTCTGGCTTTAGGCCGGGACATGGTACTGAGACAGCCTTGGTCACCTTAGTGGATGATCTGCGCTGGGAGCTCGACAGGGGGAGTGTGTCCCTGTTGGTGCTGCTTGACCTCTCAGCAGCCTTCGATACCATCGACCACAGTATCCTTCTGGGACGCCTCACAGGGATGGGTCTTGGAGGTACTGTTTTGCAGTGGCTCCGGTCATTCCTGGAGGGTCGATCTCAGAAGGTGTTGTTGGGGGACACCTGTTCAACCCCACGACCATTGTCTTGTGGGGTTCCTCAGGGCTCAATATTGTCTCCCATGTTGTTTAACATCTACATGAAGCCGCTGGGGGAGATCATCCGGAGTTTCGGGGTTCGGTGTCATCTGTACGCGGATTATGTCCAACTCTGTCACTCCTTTCCACCTGCTACTAAGGAGGCTGTCCAGGTCCTGAACCGGTGCCTGGCCGCTGTGACGGTCTGGATGAGGGCGAACAAATTGAAATTGAATCCAGACAAGACAGAGGTACTCCTGGTCAGTCGCAAGGCCGAACAGGGCATAGGGTTACAGCCTGTGTTGGATGGGGCCGCACTCCCTCTGAAGACGCAGGTTCGCAGCTTGGGTGTGACCCTGGACTCATCGCTGAGCCTGGAACCCCAGGTTTCGGCGGTGACCAGGGGAGCATTTGCACAGCTAAAGCTTGTGCGCCAGCTGCGCCCATACCTTGGGAAGTCTGACTTGGCCACGGTAGTCCATGCTCTGGTTACATCCCGTTTAGACTACTGCAACGCTCTCTACGTGGGGTTGCCTTTGAAGACAGCTCGGAAGCTCCAACTAGTCCAACGCTCGGCAGCCATGATTTTAACAGGAGCAGAGCGCAGGGAGCATACAACCCCCCTGTTGCGCCAACTCCACTGGCTACCAATCTGCTACCGGGCTGAATTCAAAGTGCTGCCGTTGGCCTTTAAAGCCCTAAACGGTTCCGGCCCAAGCTACCTATCTGACCGCATCTCTGCCTATGAACCCACCAGGAGTTTGAGATCTTCCGGGGAGACCCTGCTCTCGATCCCGCCTGCTTCTCAAGCTCAGCTGGCGGGGACGAGAGATAGGGCCTTCTCGGTGGTGGCTCCTCGGCTGTGGAACGCCCTTCCTACGGACATTAGACTAGCACCATCTCTAATGGTATTCCGCAAAAAGGTGAAGACCTGGATGTTTGTGCAGGCGTTTGAGTAATTTAGTGCAATCTGGTAATGGAACATAGGAATAGAACAATGGACGACGAACCTGGACTACGCTTGGATGATGAGAAGATTGGGTATGGTTGTTTTTTGTAATAATTGTGCATTGTAATTGCTTATTGGTAATTTATGGATAATGTGTTAAGTCAATTGTTATATGTTGTATGGAACCACTGCTGTTTCTACTCTTTTTACTGTTTGTGAACCGCCGTGAGTCGCCTTCGGGCTTGAGATACAGCGGTATATAAGCAAAGTAAATAAATAAATAAATAAATAATATATTTCAGACTTAAAACCAGAGACTTGTGAATATCAATTACTTTTAATGAATGATAGTTTTACACAGCATGGCTCTGTCCAAACAGAATGGACTTGTTTAATAGTCTGGCATATTTGCTGATGTAGAGCTATTCTACATAGCTTTCAAGGCCCTACCTCTTTGGGCGAAAATCAACATAAAATAAAAAGAAGAATTCACAGGTGGTCCCACATGCACAGCATGAAGAGTTTGATGGAATTATAGAGGTAATTCCCACTGCTGTAGTTTAGCTCTTAGCCTTGCCCTTTTTTTGTACAACAAACAGGTTGCCTGCTTTATTTACAGGAAAACAACATGAATGTGCATCTAATCATATGTGTCCTGTCACTGCCTCTTGCAAGGACTTGTATATAAATGGGACACGGGATAATTAGCATTAGGCAGAAAGAGGCAACTGACTCAGGAAGCAGATTCTATGGAACAGCAGTGGTTATTCTTCAATTCCCTGGCCTTTTCATTTCTCTGTAGGACAGAGGTCCTACTTTTACTTATTTTAAAATAACCCTTTGGGGGAAAAAACCTTGAGAAACAGCTCAGGACATTGTAGAAAGGTAGTCTTGTGATGTCATAAGTACAAGAAATCGGTCTCATCCAGTTTTCCTTCTCTAAAAACTTCAAAAGTCTATCCCTCTTACCCCACCCAAAGAGCTCAGTCATTGAGAAAAAAGAAGAGGTAGGTGCCCTTTAACCAATGAAGATCATTTTGAGACAACCTTGCAGCTCTATAAAAGTTAGTTCCATAGGGTACTTCAAGCACCAGAAGGACTCTGTAGATAAAGTGAGCGTATTTACTACTTCACAGAATACAGCCCTGCATCTTAAGACCTCCTCTGTTCAGAAGGCTGACAAGTCCTAGTGCAGTTGAAAGATTCAAAAGAAGGGAAAATACTGCTAGTATAAGGACAACAAACCAAGAGGCTACACAGGCTATTTGGTGATAGCCTCCCTTATTGTATTATAGTAATCACATATTAGTAAAGGTTTCTCCTTGACTGTAAGTCTAGCATTTCTGGGTGGTGGTGCTCATATCAATTTCTAAGCCGAAGAGCTGGCATTGTCCGTAGACACCTCCAAGGTCATGTGGCCAGCATGACTGCATGGAGTGCCATTACCTTCCCACCAGAGCGGTACCTCTTGATCTACTCACATTTGCATGTTTTCAAACTGCTAAGTTGGCGGAATCTGGGGCTAACAATGGGAGCTCATCCAATCTTGCTGATTCAAGCTGCTGACCTTCTAGTCAGCAAGTTCTGCAGCTCAGTGGGTTAACCCACCACGGCACTGCAGACCCCCTGTATTAACTTTCATCAGTTCCTCTAGATTAATATATGCAGTTCGGTGTAAAAACTCTCCTTGGTAGATGTGTTTCCAGGGAAGGGGGCTACCTAGATTGGTTAAATCACCTCCATGGCTGTAGAAATCACTGCATTTCCATACTTCCCCGTATATAGAAAATTAAGGGCACACCAGATTGGCTCTGAAAAATGTTTCCACGGGGATTCTCCCAGCCACCGCAGAGGAACTCTCCAATACCCAGAGATGCTGAACACAATTTGGTGGTGCTGGGTGGCCACTCTAACTAACCCCCTTCACTCTCCATATCATGGTGGTTTCTGGCCCCAACACAGAACCTATCTGTTCCCTGTCACTTGGCCTGAGATCCACCCTCCTTTCCCAGTACTCTGTCACCTTGGCTGATATCAGGACAAGTGAAAGGAAACAGGAAGGTCTTGTGTCGCAGCCGAAGAATGCTGCAACATGGGGGAATGCTATCTTATGTCCCTGAGCTCCCCAAGCCTAGGGAATGTGGTTTTGGCAGTGGGGACAGTTGTGGCTGGATTTGTTTGGGAACTAGCTAAATTGTCCGCACTGGTCTTAAATTGGGGGAAGGCCTGGATTTTGAAGCAGGGTTATCAGATTTAGGACTGTGTTGAGGTGGTCTTACCCCACGTTCCTGCAGATCAGCCCCATGTAGTGTTTTGCTACCATGGTGCTGATCCTCATCTACACCAACCTAAGTGGTCAGTGTAGATGAGGCCTAAGTGTCAAAGATACCAGGTCTACTAATTGTCTACATGAATGTTGTCCTCTGTAGAGTTCAGTTTGCTATCCTATACCTCCTTACCTAGGAGCAGGGTTTCTTTTCTGTTTTCTCAGATTCCTTTTTGTTTGAGAATAGTCTTAAGCTATATACACTGACTGCATATAGGAATTTACTGTATGAAGAATTACTTGTTGATTTATTTATTTGTATGAACTAGGTGCTTATTGTGACTATATATATAGAGGACTGTGCTTCTAATCAATACTATCAGGGGCTTGCCTTGGAGCTTTACTTTTCATTCTTTTTCATCATATTTTCATGAGTTTTTCTCTCCAAAGTCTGAAGCTTAGAAGGTTATTCCCTTTTCATAGGAAGCCTCAAAGTCAACTAGACTTTAGGGGGATGGAAGGAGGGGGTGTAGAGTAAGGGGAGATGTTACAGAGATATATACAATTCTGAATGGAGGAACTTCATAAGGAAGTTTCAGCCTTTCTCTCATTATCCATAACATTAGAAACTGGGATCATGCAGTGAAACTGAATAATGGGAGATTTGAGACAGCAAAAAAATCAGGCATAGTATTTCAGGTAGCACATAGATGAGTTGGGGATTTTTTTTAGTAAGGCAGATGACTTTAAAGAGAGTTCAAAACAAATCTATGAAAGCTTCTAATTTTGAAGGCTTTATAGAGACAATAAAGTACCGTTTGCTAGTACTCAGCTTTGCCACAAACTAAATGCCTTCAACTTGTAGGAGCACCATGGGTGTGGGGGATACTACATATGGAATGACTATGGACCATGACTTGGTCGCCTTAGTGGATGATCTGCGCTGGGAGCTCGACAGGGGGAGTGTGTCCCTGTTGGTGCTGCTTGACCTCTCAGCGGCCTTCGATACCATCGACCACAGTATCCTTCTGGGACGCCTCACAGGGATGGGTCTTGGAGGTACTGTTTTGCAGTGGCTCCGGTCATTCCTGGAGGGTCGATCTCAGAAGGTGTTGTTGGGGGACACCTGTTCAACCCCACAACCATGGGGTGATTTTAATATGGAATGGAATGTTTTTACATGTTTAATATGTTCTAATTTTAATCTAATAAAATTTTATTTTATTTTTTGGAATTGTATGTATTTTAAGGTATTGGATAATTGCTTCTATGTAAGCTGCCTTGAGTCCCCTTTGGGGTGGAGAAAGCCGGGGTATAAATTGGGTAAATAAATAAATAATGCAAATAAGAAGTGCTAAGATGTGTAAGTCATGTCTAAGGGCTTCTAATAGACATTTAGCAAAATCTTATGGGCACAAAGTGCTTTACTGCACAGATCTTCGGTTTAATCCAATAGGACTCTTCATGTTTTTTATCTGACCTATTGCATAATGGAAGGAGCTGGGGGTGGCAACAGCAGTTAGGGAGTTCTGGCATGGGCTGGTCCATGAGGTCACAAATAGTCAGAAACAACAGAACAAATAAACAAAAAAAATGCATAATGGAATTCGACTCCTCAGGTTGTTTTATATTTTTCCTTAAGATCATTTTTCAAGCTATAGACCAATCTCCCTGTTGTGCAACCTTTATAAAGTCCTGGAGAGACTTATTTTGCATAGAATTATGGAAAAAATAGAGCCATGTCTGATTCCACAGCAAGCTGGCTTCAGGAAGGGCAAAAGCTGCACATCGCAAGTGCTGAACCTGACTTAGCACATAGAAGATGGCTTTGAAAAGCAGCAGATCACAGGAGCTGTCTTCATAGACCTGTCAGCGGCTTATGATACTGTAAACCACCCCCTCCTCCTGAGAAAAATGTATAATATCACAAAGGATGACCACCTCACCTGCCTCATAGGAAACCTGCTACAAAACAGGAGCTTTTTTGTTGAGTTCCAGAGCCAGAGAAGCAGATGGCAGAAACAGAAGAACGGCCTGCCTCAGGGGAGCATGTTTGCTCCATCCATGTTCAACATTTACACAAATGCCCAGCCACTGCCAGAAAAGACAGAGAGTTTCATCTATGCTGATGATTGTGCCATTACTGCTCAAGCAGGGAGCTTTGAGATGATTGAACAGAAGCTCTCCAAAGCTTCTGTAATAGTACAGATTGGGCATCCCATATCTGGAATTCTGGCTGAGATTTCTGGGAGTTGTAGGCCAAAACGCCTGGGGACCCATAGGTTGAGAACCACTGCTGTAGATACTCCAGTGACAAAGAAGGGGCAGGGAAATCTATTTCTACTAATCCAGTTTCATTTGAAAATATCTGGATTCAACCTAGTAGATGTGTCTGCGTTGTGTGAGAAAGGTGGTCAGGTGCATGATATGGATGTTCATTCATTAACATGTTGCAGGGGCTCCATATTACCTGCATCGTGTTCATAGGTCACCAAATTTCTCATTTTTAGATACCATCATTACACGATGAGGGGAAAGTAGAGGGTCTTATTTCATTCCCTACCTTCCAGGTCTGTGCCTTTCCATCTTCTGTGTTAGCAATGGTCAGATCTTTGTCCACCTTTCCCTTTTCTATCCATCTTTTCTCCTTGGGAGTTGGATAGCACCCAACTCCTAAAAATGCAGTCTTCCCTCTGGCCCCTTCCACACAGCTGAATAAAATCGAACATTTTTTTTTGCTTTGAACTGGAATATATGACAGTGTGAATTCATATAACCCAAAATAAAAGCAGATATTGTGGGATTATCTACCTTGATATTTTGGGTTATATGGCTGTGTAGAAGGGCCCTCTGTTTTCCTGTGCTGCTGCAACTGAGTCCCATGAGCAACCACCAGAACTGGCCTTATGTCATGTGATGGCCTCCATGGGACTCTGTTTTGGCAATACAGAAAAATGGAGAGAAGACAGAGACAGGACTGCATGGAATGAGGGCCAATGTGTGTTCCTAATGCCAGAGCATGGAAATGATATTATTCCACAAGGCTCCTTTCAGTACCCTAGCCAACTCTACTCTTATTCCATAAGCCATATAGTCCAACCCACTGCAGGAAAACACAAAGTACTCCTGACAGATGGTCATCCCACCTCTGTTTAAATGCCTCAATCAAAGGCACCCCAGATTCCAAGGTAGTGAGTTCCACTGCTGAACTGATCTTACAGTCAGTAAGTTTTTTTCCTAATGGTCAGGTGGAATCTCCTTTCCTGTAAATCAAACCCATTGCTTCCAGTCCTAGTTTCCAGGGCAGCAGAAACAAGCCTGCTCCCTCCTCCTTATGACATTCTTTCACATATTTAGACATGGCTATCACATTTCCTCTCTCTTCCGCAGGCTAAACAAACCCTGCTCTTTAAGATGCTCCTCATGGGACATGGTCTCCAGACCTTTGATTATTTTAGTTGCCCTCCTCTGAACATCTTGCAGCTTGTCAATATCTCATTTAAATTGTGGACACAGTATTCCAGGTGAGGTTTAACCAAAGTTGAATAGAGAGGCACCATGACTTCCCTCAATCTTGCCTAGAAGCCTGGCTGGCCCTACAGAAACTTAGTTCCAGGTTTGGTTCTTTTCTTTGATCATACACAATCCCTCTGGCTTCTTGCACCCTTTCCCATTTGCTCCGGATTCTGACAACCAGCCTGGCTGGACCATCCTATTGGGCCAATAATCTGCCCAACTGAGCCCTGACAGCAGCAACTGGGCCGCCTTTACCTCCATTTTAACTGCCATGGTTCAATGCTAGGAGAATCCTGGGATTTGTAGGTGGACTTTAAGAATACCAAAAATAGATACACATTTTCCCACTTGTTTCATGGCTCCCCAATGAACTTTGATAATCATTTCTAGTTGATTGTCATTTTTTCTATTGTGTCTGTCTTGAGTTCTTGGCTTTTCATAAAATGTGGCTTGGCTTAGATTGTCAATGTTAATATCTGAATATCAACATGCATCCTCTTTCCTATGATAAAATAGAAGAAAAGACATCAGCTCCAGCTCATTGGTTGATAAAATGCATGAAACTCCCCAAAAGCTGTTTTAAGTCACGCCACACAACCAACGCTTTAACTATAAGATCCTCACTAATAAGCTTTAAGAATGTTGAAAAGAAAAAGCATTTCTTTGCGGCAATCAAATCAGTTTTCATAAACCATGAAAACGATGCAGAGATACCATTTCCTATTGTTATTACCTGTTTGCCTGAGACCTTGTTTTGCATCGACTTTCTTGGAAAGATGAAAGTTTGTGCCTGAAATTTCTGCGCTTAGCTAAAGAAGTGTCATAGAAAACCCTCCAGCACTTCATCTTTAAGATGCTACCGTGCTACTGATATTGTTTTTTATATTCACATGCAATAAAAAGCATCTCCTTCAGAAAGCTTTGGACTTGGCTTGAATAAGATTTACAGCTTAGCTTTTTAACACTGTTCTCAAGTTGTCTAGCAAAAGGAAAAGGAAAAGCTTTTGCTCGTTTCTTAAGATTTCTGCTTCAGGGGATGCATTTTTGTTTTGCTTTTTTGGAGAAGAAAACTACTCAAGATTCCACTGTACTGTTGGGCATGACAGAGATATTAAAACAGAGACAGTTCTACTACATGGCATAAATGTGTTCATTTTTAATTCATTTTGACTAGTAAATTATGCATCCCTCTTTTCTGCTGCCCCACTTATCTTTTTCAGCATTTTTTGTTAGTCATTGTACAGTGCGCTCTTGGCATACACTGAGATTTGCTTCCAGGGCCCCCTGTGAATGCCAAATCCATGGATGCTCAAGTCTCATTATATACATAAATAATAATAAAATGACTTCTCTTATATAAAATGGCAAAATTATGGTTTGTTTATCTGGGGAGAGCAGTCCAACGACTATGGAGAATTAATGCAATTTGACACCAAGGTGCAATGCTAGGGCACAATGCTATGGAATCATGAAAATTGTAGTTTTACAAGGTCTTTAGCCTTCTCTGCTAAAGAGCACTGGTGCCTCAACTACAAATCTCAGGATTCTCCTAGCATTGGACCATGGTACTTAAAATGGGGTTGAACTGCATTAGCTCTACAGTAGTGATGTACCTGAAGTTTATTTGGTGATTTATTTGATTATTTCAACCATGTTGAATTGTTACTATGTCATATTGTAAATTTAGTGTGAAAAATTCCTAAAAGAACAAACATTGATTATATAATGGATAAGATCTTCTTGGAGATTAATGTTTACAGGGTGTAGGTACAACCTTGTGTAAATATACTCATAGAACATGAATTCTGCCAGCCAATAGCCTAAATTGCGGATAATAGATGTGAGTCTAGTATTCTATCACTGTGTCAAAAATGTCACACATAATACTTTATCAACGAGTTCCAGATACTTCAAAATGTATTTGTGAAGTTTTGTGTCCTCAAAAACCAAAATGTGTGGGCAATAAATGTTAATTTACTTGGTTTGAAGCATTCACATCAATGGTATCAGTGCAATATTTGAGCTGTCATTGTGTCAGTGGGATACTCATGCATACATTGCACTGCACGCTCAGGGTAAATTATTCAATATAGCCCAATTGATGGATGATGGTGACAGTGGTGGGTGGGGGGTTGTATATACAACAAGATTGTAAATTGTAGTTGCACACCACTGATTGCAGCTATACATTGTGGATTGCACTTTCACATTGTGCATTGTACAATAGCCCTCCATCATTGAAATGTTTTATGCAATGTTGCTCCTCTGCATGTGCTGCTGCAGTGTATCTCATTTATGCCATAGTGAGGAGTTGGTAGTTTTCACTTTATATATTTTGACTCAAATGTAAACCGAATTGTCTCAAAGGCAGTGTACATCCAAGCAAATGTGCACAGGATGAGTATAGTAACAACATATGATTTTTATATGATTCCCTCCCTAATTTGTACACATAACCAAGTGGGATCTAGAAATTTTATGCCACAAAAAATGAGTTGGTATTTAACATGACATCAAGCCCTTTCTTGTATATGCTATGGAACCTCATCACACATGAGAGAATAAGCGTCCTAGGATGCTTCTGCCCAGTTAATTCAGGGAACCCCTTACCATCCATCAGATGACATGGAGCTCTGTGGGTGAAGTGAGGCAGCAGAATGATATAATGTTGTGCCACCAACATGGTAGCCTCCCTGTGTTCCATTAGGAACAATGGGGTTACTGTGGGATTAAGCTGTGCAGCTACACTTCCCCATGTGTGATGGGGAAGCATCAGCTGCCGACCAGGGTTCTGGGTTTGCCCCACTGCCATCCTGATTCATCATGGAGGGTGGTGAATTGCAATGCTGGACCTCATCCATGTGATGAGGTTGCTAGTGAGAGTAACTTATGGCCCTTCCACGCAGGGCCCAAAATGTAGGACCTGTCAAGCTTTTGCCTGAGGCATTCAAGTGACACGTCAGGTAAAAGCAAAGTAATTTGGGACAAAGCAGGTAAACCCTGCTTTGTCCTAAATTACTTTGATATCCCATTAGACCCAGGCCTTCCTGAAAGGCCCAGGTCAAATGGAGTATAGGTCCAGTGGGAACTGACCCACGGGAATGCTTCTGCAGTCTTGGAGTCAGTCCCCACATCCCATCTTGGTACATTGGGCTTCCAAAAGCCCAGAGAACCGAGAAAGGCATCCCACTCCCCCTTGCTTAAAATGAGATAGAAACTTAATGGGTGCCGGAACAGTCATCATGAGACTGTTCCGGCAGACCTCCTGGAGCATAAAAATGATGCGACAAAAGGCGAGGGGGATTTCTCCTCCTCACCTCTGCCTCCTGACGTGTCATTTTACATGCCAGGAGGGCTGCCAGAGCGGCCTCATGGTGACCTGGTAAGTTATTTTAATTTAATGCTTTTAGGGGGCGTTGGGGTGGCCCCATTCCAGCACGGTAAAACAGAATTACTGTGTCGCAAAATGAAGCATGTCTAAAAAGTGTGTCATTAACATGAAATGTTTGGAACACTCTGCTTTAGATCACTGTTGTAAGGTCAAGCTAAAAGCTGACATTTGATTTGGTCCCAGAATACAGGTAAACTTGTATCTATAAGGACTCACACCATCACAATCTACCAACAATGTTGGAATAGAAAAGAGAATTTGGATTTTGGTTTCAGGCACAAGGATACCGACTCACACTACAAATATTAATATTGTTTATTCAGAACAGAACATTGAAGAGAAACTGAGTGTACCCTGGCTGTTTAAATACCTCTGACATTTTCTTAGCCCCATGCATTAGGACAGTGCCAATATTAAGTGCGCATTTTCTTCTTTTCCATTTCCTTTCAGGTTTTTTAAATATCAGCAGGTGAGAAGAGTTCTGTTCTGAAAATAAAAGCATTATGTCATTTTACAAATTATGAGTATGCCTTTTGTCAGCAGGTGGCACAGAGTTAAATGCACTTTTCTATCCTTTGCCAAAAAAAAAAGAATAGGATGCCATTTAGGTGACTTGAAAGTTCATACATGCACACAGACTTAAACAGATTTGTTGAGTGTTTTTCATTATAATTCATTCTGCTGGATAGAATCCTGAAAAGTCTTTTCTTGGGTCTAATATCTATTTTTATTTGTTCATATTGACAATGTTGGGTATGTGATATACTCTGCTTTATAGATGTGCTTAATATTCCTATGTATTTATGCTTCACTGTTGGGAGAATGGTGAATTTGATTTTGTGTACATCAAAATTCTCAATTTTTTCAATATATTATTTAGAAGTTGGCAGTCATTTTTAGTCCGTTTTAGATCCTTCTCTTCCTGTTTCCAAGCTAAGAAGCATATGAAAAGCCCCTACAATAAAGTCAGATTGTAAATAATTTCATTTAAAAACTGGCATTAAAATATACTTTTATCACTTTGTCACATTAGGCAGGGAAGTGTGTGCTAGAGGAGAGCAAAGAAGAGTTCAGTCTTACTCAGTTTTTTAATGAAATGGATGTTTTTCCTACCTTCTATCACACAGTTAAATGTCTCTCAGTTTCCTCTTAGTATTCTTTCACGCTGCGGAGATTTGGCCCCACCCACCAATCCTCTCCCTTCTCATTGTTGAAAACTGGGAGAGAGGGAGGAAAAGCAGTGATGTTCACTTTTATCTCTCTTTCTCTTAGCTGCCCCACAGGGTAGACCTTCGAATACCATAACTCCCAGGACTGCATAGTATGGAGGTATGGTATTTAAAGTCGGGTCCAAGAGCATTCAATGCATTCAAATGCATCAAGAAAAGGGTATGGATCTTGGAAAACTAAAACTCCCAGGAGGGCTCCATCGCATGGAGCAATGGCATTTAAAGTGGGTGCAAGAGCATTCATTCCATACTGTAAATGCACTAAGAGAAGGACATGGACCTTGGAAAACGATGACTCCCAAGACTGCACAGCATGGAGATAGGGCATAATAATAATTATATTAATTATAATAATGGCATTTAAAATGGCTCCCAACTGCATTTATTCTCCAGTACAGATGCAACCAGAGCAGGTGGATCTTGGGAAATTATAACTCCCAGGTCCACATAGTATGGAGCTATGGTATTTAAAGTGGGGTCCAAAACATTCATTCCCTAGTGTAAATGCACCAGGAGAAGGGTATGAACATGTCATAATCATCATCATCATCATCATCATCATCATCCATCTCTCCCAGCTTTCCCATGCAACACAAGGCACAGACATATCTTGGAAGGAAGGAAAGTAAAGGCAAGATTCCGGAAAGGCTATTTTTTAAAAAAGAAATTTTTCTGGCAAAATAAAAACTTGGTGAGCAAAAGGTGATATTTTCCCTACCAATTGTACTTTTGGCTCCTCCCACAATTTCCCCTCCCACAAATTAGGGAAACTTTTCATTTTAATCTGGGAGCAACTAATGCCATGACATTACAGAAATAGCCAAACATCCAGATGATTTCAAAAAATCTACTTCCTCACCACCTCCTAAAACATTTTAAAAGAATGCTGGCCTTCACACTTAAAATATGCAAAGAATGCTCTATCCTACACTTGAAGTCGAACTAATGTGATGACAAGAGTGGTTTCCTAGATAGCACTCAATAGCACTCAGTGGAATTTAGTAAATGTAATGAAATAGTTAGTTGGTAATACTATAGTGGTTTTTAATCAGATCCTGGAGAAATGGGTAGCTTTGATCTCTGGATTTATTGCTTTTATATATATTAACACTAGCCAACCACCTGTATCACCACATCCAGTCCTTTGAAAATTAGGGCAAGAAAAGTGATGTGCATCTTTCTGGGTCCCATTCCATTCCATTCACTTCATTTTTTATTTTTAATACATTATAACGGTATTCTTTATTTGCTTGTGTCATGGTAAATAAATAAATTACATTCAATCCCATTCTCACAACTGTATACGCTGTGTATCATCACTAGCAGGTTTACATCATTAAAGTTCATGCATAAATAAATCATAGAACCATAGATTCATAGAGCTGCAAGACTATCCAGTCAAACCCCTGTAATGCAGAATATACAATCAAAACATTCCTGATAGATGGTCATTCAACCTCTGTTGAAAATCTTCTAAGAAGGAGACTCTAGTACACTCCAAGGCAATCTGTCCCCCTGTCGGACAGCTCTTACCATTAGGAAGTTCTTCCTAATATCCAAGTGGAATCTTTTCCTGTATTTTGAATCCATTGCTTCATGTCCTGGTCTCTAAACATGGCTATCGTGTCCTCTCTTTCCTCCAAGCTAAAGATATCCAGCTCCCCACAGCACTTCTCATAGAGCTTGGTTTCCAGACTTTTACCATTTTGATCACCCTTTCCTGGACACATTCTAGTTTCTGGGCACCACAATTCTTCTTGAATTGTGGTGCGCAGAACACATGGGATCTGGGACACATTTACACTGGGCTGTTAGGACCCATCTACCTAATGTAGATGGGTCCTAACAGAGCTACTTCTTTGGTTTATTCAGATAGTTCCCATCTGGTCAAGATCACTCTTTGAACCATTTGAGTGATAATGGAAACACATCATAAAATGTGATAGAACTGGACTTAATACCAACCACATAAATCCTTTGTGCCAGTTTAGTTAAGATTCAAAGGGCCTGTGGAACAGCCACTAGTATCAACAAAAACTAGAGGACAAATTCCACTAGAAGAAAAAATGGCAGGCATTCTTTAATTTACTTTCCTCTCTCTCATTCATCATATCCGACCTCTTCTGCCAT
Source organism: Anolis sagrei (assembly GCF_037176765.1). NCBI lineage: Eukaryota > Metazoa > Chordata > Lepidosauria > Squamata > Anolidae > Anolis > Anolis sagrei. The sequence goes on from NC_090023.1 coordinate 126,140,369, forward strand.
AGCATCCTATGCCCATAATCCTGTTTATAGCTGTGTCTTTGGAATGCTTGAATGCTTGCTTCACCCTTTCTAGCCCATAACCACTTTATGGATATATTAAAAATGTTCAAATAAAAATAAAATATGGAGCTTCCTCAGGTCAAACAGACAAAGATGGTTCATGCATTTTTCCAATAAATATAAATGGACTGGATAATAAAAAGGAAATTCCATACTATCCCATCCATCAGTGTGGACAGCATTTCCAAAATATTACATAACCTTGCATGTATTTGGCTACATAAGAGGGCAACAAGCAACCCTTTTACTGAATTGTAAAGGTGCCTAGCAGGATACCACAAGAGTGCATCAGGATCAACATGCATTGCGTGCAAAGTGAGTTGGTGCTCAATACACATTATCATTGTATTGTCAAAGGCTTTCATGGTTGTTGTAGGATGCCATAGATGCAGGTGAAACGTCAGGAGAGAATGCTTCTAGAACATGACCATACAGTCTGAAAAAACCTACAACAACCCACATTATCATTATTCACCGATGGGTATTTCACACTGATTTTCATTGTGTAGCAATGCATGTCGGGCAAGTTGCCCGTTAGGCTCTATAGTAATGTAACAGCCATCCTCTTCTGGATATGGACATTATGCTATTGAACAGTTCTAATTCCTGCAGATGTAAGTCCACATACAAGGACTTGGTCTACAACAGGATTCCAGAATTTCCTTTTTTGGACTCAGCACTCAGAATCTGAAACCTTTCATTCAAGCTTTGGTCTCAATCCACGAAAGGCTAACATGTTATCTGATAACAATTGTCTTCTCTATTGTTACAGAGAGAGAGAGAGAGAGAGAGAGAGTTGATTGTCTGTAGATGAATTCTGTGAAAGGAAATATCAGGAGCTCTTTTGCGTGCAAAACACCCTCTCCCTGTGAAGCTATCAAGAGCCCTAAGATCACGTAGCCCCTTGCTGAGAACTGAGGTCTCCACATTTTGTAAGGAACTAAGGCTTTGGTTAACCTTGGCTTTGGCAGACCTCATTAAAATAGCAAACTGTCAATTTTTAGTTTTAAAATATCAAGCCTGTCAGTTTTATTTCCAGTAGGAACAATCTGCAGTTTTATTTGGGCCATAGTAGCTTGCATGTAGTTGAGTGACCTGGAGCAAGAAGGGGAGGCAAACATTGGCCAATGCTGCCATCTAGGGGATAAGATGGTTCTGAACCTTCGAATGAAGAGGGAAGATATAACAGCTCTTAATAATGCAACACATTTGAAGTAGCACCATAAAATGGAAAGGAATGTGTTTGCTTTACAAGAAAGTCATAAAAATCTATTAAATGTGTGTTGACAGTACATCTCTCATTGGATTTATATGATGGATAGACTAGGTACCTACAGAAGGTGCATTCTGCAGCAAATCCTATTCTCTCTCTCTCCCTCTCTCTCTCTCTCTCTCTCTATATATATATATATATATAGCCAATGCACACAAATCCTAGACTATAGCAAAGCATTTGGGAACATGTTCTGATGATATATTGATTTCATGCATTTGTGTATCTGCTTTATTTTTAACCTTGAGCGCTTTCACAATGTACGAGTAGAGCATTTTGGATCTACTTTCACTACCATGGTTCCATGCTGGAATTTTGGATGGCGTGATTTTAATAATTGGTTTTAAAATTGATATGTTTTAATTTCTGTTTTTAATTTATCTGTTTATGCATGTTTATGGCATTGATTGATTGATTTACCGCACTTATATACCACACTTCTCAACCTCGAAAAGGACTCAGGGCAGCCTTACAAAGGCAATAAAGCCAACCAGTTGAAAACATAGCATTAAAACAACAATCAAAATCACATAATCCAGGTCATAATCCAAGGCCAGCCTGAGTCATCAATGTTCATTTAACATATCTTATTACACAACTCCCATTACTGACCAAAACCTGATCCCAGAACCATGTTTTTAGTTCTAGTGCCTGTTTGTAAGGCTGCTCTGGGCCCCCTTCAGGGTAAGAAGGGTGGGATATAAACGTAGTAAATAAATAAATTGCAATTTAGGGAGATATATAATATTGAGCCAGAGAGCTCTAGTACATCTGATAAAACTACACACTCCAAAATCTCTTTGGATCTTTCCACAGCAGTTAAAGTGGAATCATAATACTGTAGTGTGAAAAGATCTTTAGAGTGGGTGATAATTATAAAACTCCTCTCTTTATTGGCTCTGTGTGAATTGGGTTGTTGTTAGTTTTCCGGGCTGTATGGCCATGTTCCATAAGTATTCTGGAACATGGCTATACCGCCCGGAAAACTCACAGCAACCTAGTGATTCTGACCATGAAAGGTTTTGACAACTTCTGTGAATTGTTTGTTGTTCAAGTTATTTCAGATTTATGGCAACCTGTATGGATGTATGCATTCCTCACGTTTCTCCTTGCCCAAAACTCAAGATAGCATCTTCAGGAAAATCTGTCATGAGATATTTTTTGCAAGATTTGTTCTGAAGAATTTCGTTATTGCAATTTTCATCTAGGCATGAGAGAAAGTAACTTGTCAGATATCCTTATTGAACCTGAAGCCAGAAATGGCTACTTATAGTAAGATACACTATGATTAGTATTTTTGAATAGGATCCATATCAGTGACAAGGAAATAAATAAGCAGGACAAGCATGGCCCAAAGAGGGCAATGGCCTCTTTAAAGTTACCTTAATCACAATTAGATAAATCACCAATCTAGGGAATGGAAGACATTCTTCATAGAAAAACTATGAGGATTAATATGGAACGTAGTGTTAAAGATGAGTCACAACCACTATTATTGTTGTAGCTGTTCTTCCCAGTTCTTCAAACTGGAGCTGAAATTATTAAGACTAATGTGTTACTAATAATGGTTTTATGCTATTTGTGTAGTCTTGTTGGTTACAGACTTCATGTTTATATTGAATTTTATTTATTTTATAGTAACATTGGTTAGTGGGTTGGATCCAGATTTAGTTATATTTACAAGAGATTAATCACATTCCATAGAAGCCATCAGTCAAACGCAATTGATTTCAGTGGGTATTCTTTGTATCTGAATCCAACTCACTGTAAATAACTGAATAAATGAAACCAGATGAAGATGTTATCTTCAGTGTTTCCTCACTTATCGCGGGTGTTACATTCCAGGATCTCTCGTGATAAATGAAAATCCGCAAAGTAGGGACACTCCACCCACTCCTCTCTCCCCCTCTCTCCTCTCTCTCTCTCTCTCTCTCTCACTCAAACCTTTCACCTTCTCTTTCCTCTCCTCTTTCCCACTCCGTTCCTCCCTTCCTCCTCCCTCCCCTTGCACACCACACTTCCTGATGGCTCCTCCTCATGTGCCTGTGCCTGGCTCCCCCTCTCCTCCTCCTCATCCTCTTCCCCCTTCTCCCTACCCGCTCAAACATGCCTTCTGCACCTTCCTCTCCTCCTTCTCCTCTTCCTCCTCCTCCTCCTCACCCCCACCCCATGGCTCCCCCCCCCCCCACACACACACACACACCCCTTCCTGTCAGTGTGGTGGCTGTCAGGGAAGGAAGAAAGGAAAAAAGGAAAGAAATCAAGCCCTCCTGGCCTTTCTCTTCACTGGTGAAGAGAGAGCAAAGGATAGAAAGGAAAGGCACTTCAAGGCTGGAGGGAGAGAGAAAACTGAGGAGGGAAAATCCATGAAACAGCGAGTTTGAGAAAAGCAAACCATGAAGTAGCAAGGGAATACTGTATTAACCGGGTTCCAGGAGACATAAGCTATCTTTCCCTTCTCTTTTTTTTCAGGCAAACCACAAAACTGATAGGGATGCATATAGAAAAAAATCATTAAGCCATCATGAGACCCTTCAGTTGTTGTGAGACAGAAAGTTGCAGCATCCCTAACTAGCATGGTTAGCAGTGAAAAATGCTAAGAGTTGAAGTTCGACAGCATCTGAAGAGCTACATGAGTTCCACCTTTGCTTTGGTCCCTTCAGTGATTTTTTCTAGTTTACATTCCTGTCAAACACCAAAAAAGGTCATAAGTTTCTTTTTCAAAAGCTTTTCAGCAGGGAAGAAATGTGAACAGCAATTTTTTCACTTCCTCAAAAAACTGCTGACACCCATATTCCATATGATAAGTGGTCTTCAGATGGTGATTCAAATGCTGTTCCTGTAAAAAGTAAGAAAATAGAGATGAGGAAAGTTCAGCAGGATATGCTAACAGCCAACCTCTCATGCTTCACTCTGCATGAGCTCAGTCAATATATGCAGAGATGAGGAGAGGAATTTCAATGGTTGCCCATCCCTCCAAGGCTATATGCTGGAACTATACTATGGTGTCTACATAGGATGGAAGAGCAAGGTGCCAAGCTACAAGGATGCTGAGTTGACTTTAGGGATCAGATATTTGTGGAATGGGGGGGGGGGGGGCTGCTAATTGTCACTTACTGGTCCTTCCCTTTCTCAGAATATTGAGGGGCAGCTGGTGTAAATCTGCTGCCTCACGCACTACTCCCTCGTAGCAACACTTTCCGCATCACACGGGGAAAGCGTCGCCAGGTGGGACACGAGCGTATTGGCTTCATTGGAGCCAGCACAACACAGGAAACCTCCCGTGTTGAGAGAGAAGAGTCAAACAATGCTTTCATCCAAGTTGGAGGAGGAGGGGTTAAATGTTGAAAGGGGGAATGAGAAGACAGCTAACTTGGAATCACCTTCAAAGAACATGTTCAAGTCAGGAAAATATACTGATGCTGCACATTGCAATCATGTGTAGACAAAATAGGTTGATGCTGTTGCACTCAGCATCCATCTCCTAAAGGCATTTGACCAAACTATATCTGCACACTCCATCATGCTTTGTTAAAACTGGATGGCCCAAATCAGTTGGTAGCCCTGTTAACTGATCATTCTTTACTAACCACAGAAGACTATAGATTTATTTTTTCAGAAGAATATAATATTTCCGATGTCTCCAATATTTTCAGACATTTTTGTCATCCACAATATGATTTCCCACAATATATGAGTACTACAGATATAGAATGGAACAAAACCTCAGAGCTGAGGATAAAAGCAACAGATAAAGAAAATACTGTAACCACTAAAAGGCTTCCTTAAAACTAAATGAAACTAAAGTTGTGGGGTTTTTTCATTTCTTTGATTTTAAAGAATAAAAGTTTAGTGAGTCCATTCAGAGCCATTTCACAAGAGCAGCCTCCAATAATAGGCATGTGTGATCGATTAAAAAAGGTTGCAAAAGTCACTACAAAATTAGGGGGTGCTAGAATTTTGTTTCTAAAGAATTACTAAATTATAGTTAGTAAAACTTTTGTTACTTTTTATAGTAATTGCACAAGTGGGGAAACCTCAGAGGCTCATTTCCTCCTCGTTTTTACAGTTATCGGAATGAAACTTGCTACAGTGATAGAACACATTTACCACTGTTAGCCCATCAAGTTTCAGGTCATTTCACTTATCCATGGATTTTTTTGGGGAATTTTCAACCTTTTTGTAAACAACTTTTTATAGTAAAAAATGCAAGAGCTCTCTTCTTGAATTTTCTATACAATGACACAAGATAACAGAGGATCATTTCCCCCAATTTTCAGAAATATTCATATATTTAGGGATTTTAAAAAAGTTTTGATAAATTTAGATGTGTAGTTTTATCAGAAGCACTAGCGCTCTCTGCCTCAATCTCTCCCCAAAATTTGACAAACTTTTTTAAAAGCCACAACATCTATCTCATTGAATGTCTCTCATATTAACCAATATAACTTACATTTAGATATTGCTTCCCAACCCAGCATAGAGATTTACTTATTAGAAGTATCAGTCAGTCCTCCTCTTTGCAGATTCAACAATTTATTGGAACTCTGGGCCTTTCCAGGAGGGCTTTATCACAGAAGCAACTGCATTTTAAAAACGCAGATGTTCCTGGGGTCCTGTCCACACACACCCCAGAAAGCGTGTGCTTTCTGAGGTGGGTGTCCAGATGTTCTTCCAGGACTGGCCCAGGAGAACACCTGAAGACTCTACCCCCTTCCCAAAAGCCCTAACCCCCCTTTTAAAAATAAAAGTATTTACCCGCCTCCATTGGAGAGCTGTGGCAGCTCTCCAGGTGCATAGATATGACATGCCAGGAGAAAGATTTTCTCCCCCTCCCCTTTTCTCCTACCACAGCTCTCCAATGGAGCTGCCACAGATCTCCAATGTTATTCCCCCCTCCCTCCCTTTCTTGGCTAGCTGAGATACTTTCTGCCAGCAAATGTGGTCTAAGCAGAGATTGGCAACAGCCTGACATGAGGGCCTGTACTAGCTTCTTGCAGCATCTCAAAGGTCCGGGTATACCCACACAGACACCAATGTGTGTGTTTACTTTTCTTTGGTTGGATAAAGGACTTATCCTGGACCAGAAGCAACTGTGAGGGAGCAAAAACACAAACTTTGTTTCTACTGGGGATCATGGTCTTTGGCCATACACATCTTACAGTCTAAACTTTGCCAACATCTGCAAAATGAAGTATTCTTGTTAGTTGCTTTCAAGGTTGCAAACATGCACTGTTTTGATTCCAAGTTTCCTCGTGTGGCAATGTAACAGTTAAGAAAGCAAACAAGCTTTTGACTTTGAGATACTAGAGACAATAAAGAAACAAGACTGACATAAGGCATTCTTGTGCTCTCGGTGGCCATATACAGTAGTTTAGCCGTCTGCCACCCTCACACTTTGTGGGAATTACATTTTGATGAAATGTCACATGTCTACAGGCTCAACTGTGTATGGTGGCTTGCCACTGATGGGAGATTTACATTGGATGGGCCTCTGATTCTCTTGAGTATCTTAACATGCCATCATTTCCAGTTTACAGTGAGATTTTGCCTGAAATCAAAAATTATATTCCTCACTTTTTAATCAAACATTAACTTTTTTTTCCTTAGGTCATTGACATTAAAGAAAAACTGAAGCTTTCAAAAAAGTTCTGGTCAGCATTGCCGTACACCATCTGCAAGGAGGAAAGAGTGACAGCCGGCCTGTCAATGGAAGAGGACTGCTGGAATGGGCATACCAAAGCAAAGTAAGGGGTAGAAAAATAACAATTAATGTTTGCATGTGACATTTCCTTGAAATACTGCAATAGTTAGTAGCTTTCACTTTCTGAAGCCATGCTTTGAAGCACAAGGTTGCATGTACATAGGGGATGGTGCTTGCTCAAGGACAGCTCAAACACACTGGCCTCAAAGAACTGGCAAGAATGCAGAAAATTGCTACTGTTGATTCTAAAGAAGTACAATTGCAAACAAAAAAGTGTTTAGAGAATCAGTTATTCAGAAAACACTTTTGTCTGGTACCATTAAACAGTTGACCATGTGAAGAAAGAAATCTGTATCAAGCTTTTCAGTCTCTCACTCAAGATAGGGATGTAAATATTCAGCTACAGGCAGTCCCCAACTGTCAGGAAACCTATTTTTTTAGCTAGAAAATGGATAATGGATAATATTTTTCTCTTCCCATTTCCAAGTCACTGTGGCTCAGGTAAGCACATGTGACACTCATCTAATGATGCATATCTGAATGTCCACATTCACCAAATGCAGGGATAAGTGCTAAACAGCACTGGCTCCCCATGCCTATGTCTGTTACAATCAGCAGGATTTACAAAGTAAGATAAGATTACATAAACCTGTAGTGTAATTTTTTGTGTTCAAATTTTTAATTTTCTTGTATACAAGTGACAAACAAAAACAAAAATTATGATTAGCGAAACAGATGCATTACAACATCCTGACAAACCCTTTCCCTCCTGTGAACCCACCACTTATGACTTCCATCGCTATTCCCTGTGAGTCTTATACCTAATAAAGCCTACCCTTATAACTGCAGCTATTTTAGAATCTACATTTGTCTTTCTTTCCAGATAGTCAAGTGCCAGGATTAGAGAAAACGTTATGAGACTATATTCAAATGGCCAAGCTATCTAATGGTATTTGGGGAGGAAATAATGAAGCGTCTCTGTGTAATTTTGAAAGACTGTTGGTAAACCAAGAGCTTGAAATGTAATGTCAGGATAACATAATAAGAAATAGAAAGACATCACAATGAATCAAAATAGAACTTTAAAACTGACCAAAGAAATAACCACCACCATGTTAATATATAATTAAGAAAATATTTTCAGAGCCCAAGCAATAAAGTGTGCCTGTTCAAGATGTGTCAGTTCAAAAGCCACTGAAAACAGGTTTTCAAGGGGCACCAAGACGTTCCTTAAGAGGGCCTTCCATAAGGTAGAAAGTAATACAAAGAAGATCCTCCCCTACTGCCGATGAATCTAAAGGTGCAGCAATGAGTGCAACTCAATGTGGTATTCCATAGTTATGTCTATTTCTTATTATGTTGATCCACAAACTATCCATGCTGGTCCCTGGAGAGCTTCCAAAGCAGAAGGGAAATAATACTTGTAGCCGATGGAGATAAATATGGTGCTGGTTCTTGGGGGGAAATGCTGGCCCCCTACATCAGGTAGTTCAGTGGTTCCCAACCTTTGGTCCTCCCGGTGTTTTGGGCTTCAACTTTCAGAAATCCCAGCTATGTTACAAGCTGTTAGAATTATGGGGGCTGAAGTCCAAAATAACCTGGAAAACCAAAGGTTGGGAACCACTGAGATAGTTGAAAAAGCCCTAGTTTAGGCTTTTAAAGGTTAGAACTAACCCATGTGTTTGTGCCCAGTAACAACTCAGTGCTTTTTCCAAACTACAGGTCTTAAGAACTACAGGTCTTAAGAATTCCTTGTTAGCAGGAACAACTTTTTGAAGTGGTATAAAACTGTTCTATATTTGTAGTAGATATCCCTCTGGTTTCTTCTTTGATGATGTTGCATCCTTCAAGCTGTGGCTGAAGGCCCATTTCTAAGTCCAGTCAGGGGAAAGAAAGCAGCCGGAGAGCTTTCTAAAGAAGTCAGTATGTCAAGATCATGTGCCGTTATTATAATCCCTCTATTCCCAGTTACAGCCACTGCTAATTAAGAAGAGGCCAAGCAGAGTTAATTCTAGGCCACCAATTAGCAAATCACACACAGAAGGATTGCTCTTTTGAGCCCTTCTTTTTTGAAAAGCAGCCAGTACTACCTTATTATCCTCTGTGTCATTTGATCAGGTCATCTCTGAACAAGGTGTTGGAAGAAGCAGGTGTCAGAGAAATTGTTTCATGCAGATGGGATGCTAATGACCAAATGAAAATGAGATCATAGTAGCCATTCAGAAATTTGTAACCTCTTAGAAAATGCTCAAATAGTCTGCCTCTATCAGTATTTATGCGTTAAAAAACTAAGCAAAACCAGTGTACTTTATTTTAAAAAAATATTTCTCACTCAAAATAGGGATGTAAATATTCAGCTACAGGCAGTCCCCAACTGTCAGGAAACCTATTTTTTTAGCTAGAAAATGGATAATGGATAATATTTTTCTCTTCCCATTTCCAAGTCACTGTGGCTCAGGTAAGCACATGTGACACTCATCTAATGATGCATATCTGAATGTCCACCTTCACCAAATGCAGGGATAAGTGCTAAACAGCACTGGCTCCCCATGCCTATGTCTGTTACAATCAGCAGAATTTACGAAGTAAGATAAGATTACATAAACCTGTAGTCTGAAACAGAGAGCACTGCTTTATATAAGAACGTGTTTCTTGACGGCAAAACTGAGGGCACTTCCAGACACCACCAAATTCCACGTTTTATAACTGAGGAAAACTCAGTTAAACTCATTTTCAGCAACGCCCACAGCAACCTTATGCAAAAGTAAAACTATATAATTGTAATATAATTTATGTGGCCCACAATTATATGTGGGCCACATAAAAGGATGTGACAGCCCAGATTTGGAGTGTGGGTCTTGTGTTCAACACGTGTGTTGTGTATGTATTATTAGTCCCTGAATCCCTTTAGCAGGCAAAAGGCAGGATAAAAATAAATAAATAATAATAAGATTCCAGACACAGATACAGGAAAACATCATGCTACTAGAACACGGCCATACTTCTGTCAGAATTAGTTCATTCATAAGGGTTCATTATTATTCATGGTTTCATCTGCCCACGCAAACAGCACTGAACTGTAGTGAAATTGTGGAGCAAACTGAAGAGGGACATTTACCATATTTCATTTTTATCCATAAAGAACTGAAGCACTTGATAGGCTTTACTGTTGTTTTCACATTAAAGGTAACATGGTAGCAATAACAATGATAACTCTGCCACAAAGCAGGAAAGTAACCTAGATTATTTACAGTTCAGATCTTTTAATTGTCACATTGGTGTTTGCTAACTCCATGCCATGTGTTTTCATGAGTGAAGGGCTAAATGGAAAGATTAGGTTTGTGGACAGTGTATGCCAAGTTTGATATTTTGACACTGAGCAGACAGAAAGAAGGCTGTCAAACCTGTACATCAAGGAGAGAGACCATTTGTTAACTGTTTCTGTGTAAAACTCCCAGTGCCATTTTTAAAGATTTTGGTTGACAAATCCTAGGTAATGGTATTTCCAAATGCTGGATAATTACAGTTATTCCTGACAACTGTAGTCAAAGATGCATGTTGTTATATGTAGTTTGAAATCACTGCCTGTAGATTGAAAACTGCATCTCAAGTTGGAAGAAAATTATTTATTGGATGTTCTACATTGCCCAAGATGAAATGAACTCTAAAATGAGGGTAGATCATAGATCAAGAACTCTTGATCATAGATCAAGAACATAGATCAAGAACTGCATAATTTGCAACAGAACTGTGAGAGTTTCTGGTCCCCAATTTTTTAATCACAATAATGACATTGCAACAGGATAGGTTGCTGAAATAAAGAAAAAAATATTGAAGTGGCAGGACAAGATTTTTATGTGAAAGCACATTTTCCTGGTGCTGGGCATGTTTAATAAGCAAAGTAAACTTTGTTATCCTAATATTTCAGCTATTTGAAATGTCAAGATACCTAGAGTATTCTTTACTCTTGGACAGCAATCACACTGAGTCTGTTTTACTTAGGGATGTAATAAGTTTAGTTTTTATGCAAGAAATATAACATGATGTACAACGAACTAAACTTCCTAATTCTATCTAAGTAGAGCTAGGAAGAAACCATGATTACTCTTAGGACGCTTCCAGACAGTGTCATAATCGGGGTCAAAGATGTGGGGCAAAAAATCATGGGACCTGACAGCAAATACAAACACAGAGCTGTCAGTCCCGGAAAATGATCCATGCCATCCTGACACTTTCTTTGTATTACTTTTTTAAATTGATGCTTCAAGATGTGCTGGACCTCATATGTACTGATGTGGATATCTAAATGTGCACATAAAACTTCTTATTATCTCTCCTCATCCTACTGTAATTTGAATCTCTATTTAATTTCATAAACATCATAATAAAGGAATGGTTGCTGAGAGTTCTCGTAATTGCTTTCCAATTGTGCTTCCAGTTAGCCACCTGTGTATCTATGGCTCCATTTCTTAACAGCCCTCATCAGCTGTTTGGGGATTTTAAAATGTGGACATGCGCTGGAGCAGTTTACAACAGCATATAGGAACAAAGCCACATGTTTTCCTTGACTGCAGAGATATACAATGATGTAAATATGCACATTTTCGGCTGAAATCAGGTTTTAAGCACAGCTTTTTAACACGTGCTCTTCACCTATAAATTCAAATCAGCACACATTTTTCTTAATCATCATTTAGCCACTCCCTTTTAACCTGGTTTTTTCCACATTTTAGAGCCTATGCAAAAGGGCCCTTAGAATCCTAAAGATTATGATACACTTTCTTCTCTCCAGAAAAGAGATAAAGGAAGAGTCTGAGGAGAAGGAGGAAGAGAGATCAACAAGCCTTATTTTTCAATGTAGATTTTGAAAGAGGGTTAGCATAGTCCAGAAAGGACAAATGACTGACTAGAAAATTAGAGGAATGTTTGTGTGTCTGCCTGTCTAATCCTCCTGACCTGCAAACACACAGATTTTCAGTGCAAGCTGAACAGCTCCAATAGACCACAAAGCTGTGACATTTATAGGATTAAAAGGAGAATTGATGGGTGCGTTGTCCCCAATAATAATTTTCCTCTCATATCAAATGTTCCTTCTATCTAATGTTTCTAGCGTTACAATAAATTAAAACTTTAGTTGAGTATTTAGACATACAGGTTTGGCAGCAAAGAAAAGGGCAGACAAAATTGCCAAAAGAATGTAGATACAGCAAATATGAAGTCTAGGTGTGAACAATGTTCAGTGTCTCGTTCCATAATGCTAGACATTTGGGTTGTTGTAGTGGTTGGGTATCTTCAAATCATTTCTGACTTATGATAATTCCTAAGGTGAACCTGTGACAAGGTTTTCCTGACTAGATTTTGTCTGAGGGGAGTTGCCTTTCCTCTGAGATTTGACTTTCCTAAGCTCAGCCAGTGGGTTTCCATGTTGAAGTAGGGAATTGTGGTCTTCAGAGCCATAGTGGTCTCAAACCACTACACCATATTGGTTGAAGGAAAATTGCATGATGAGCAGAATTCTTATTCATAAAGCAATCCCTTAATTTTGCATGCCCCCCCCCCCTCAAAAATGTTCTGAGGCCTCTTCTTAATTTGGCTATTATATGTCAGTCTTGAGTCAATATTATGCAGCCAACTGCCAATGATGAAACTAAAGCTTGGAAGGCTGCTGAAAATTATTGAATTCTTGGAGCAGAGGTTGAAAATATTATTTCAAATTGAACATTTTTCAATGCATTTTTTCACAATCTAGTTAGCAAACACATATGCCTGAACCTAGTTTTATTAAAGCACATAGGTGGATTCAAACATAGTTAAATTCATTTCTCACTCAGCTCAATGAGGCTTAAACGATGACTGAGAGCTTGACAAAGTTATTCCTTTTATCACATTAGCCATGTTGGTTGGGACTATGCTAGGAGCTGTCATCCAATAAGTAACATGTCCAAGTTTCAGACTACACTGTACCAATGATTTAAACAAGGGCATAGGATCAACTTGGGCTGAATTCATTGTATTTATTTGTATGCAGCCTTTTTCACAGTGTGTTACCCACTTTACAGTATTCACAGTGAAGAGGCTAAGAATGGGATTGCTCTTGATTTAGGAGCACTAAAATACCAACGCCAGTGGTCTTACCATTTCCCAACTGTGCTTCTTAGCTAACATTTTACACACTTGGAATTATTAATTCCTCTTGTCCAACTGTAATAATATAAATTCTGTTTACATTGAATTGTGCCATAAGTGTAAATGGTTTCTTCTCAAAATCATAGATGTGCTTGTGTAAATATATTTTTCTTCTTCCTTAAGCCCTTAAATATGTATAAAGCATACTACATTTCAGTGTCAGCATGTTTGAACCCAAGTATTGGATTAAAGAAAGAAACCTACTGCTTTTTTGTTTAATGTGTACACTGGCAAAATTATATATAAACTGACATATTCAATTATATTTTTTCAGTAAATCTCAAAATGTGAGTTATGGTTTACTGATTAGCTTAGAGTGCCCTTTCCAAAACACAGGTTGTTTGTTAATGTCAATTTTATAAACAAGCAAACAAAACCAAACCTTGAAACTGAGCAGAATGAGTGAGAGATCATGTACGAGTGTTTACAGCAAATGATGGATACACATGGCATGAATAAATAAAAAATTCAGACCTGTGTCAAGGAATGATGATATATTTTAAGGATGTTGCATGTTAATTCCCTGTTTTAACATACAGATATCTACCAGAGATCATGAACGATGGCCTCACCAACCAGATCAACAATCCTGAGGTGGATGTGGACATCACCAGGCCTGACACATACATACGGCAACAAATTATGGCCCTCAGAGTCATGACTAACAAGCTCAAGAATGCTTACAATGGAAATGATGTGAACTTTCAAGACACAAGTAAGACACTGAGTACTTGGACTCCGAGTAATATGGTTTCCTGTAACATTTCTTTCTGGCCCATGAAACTCTTCTGCTGTGAAATTCTCTTACATCTGACTGTTCCAAATTATTTCCATCCCTACTACAAAGAAACTGATGAATTATGGTGGATTCTTCAGAAATGAAATGAAATAAACACTCCCACATTTGTCCTGGTCAAATTCAATAGATGTACGTATTTCCATCTAACAGCACCATCTAATTGCGCTCCATGCAGTCACACCAGCCACGTGACTTTGGAGATGTCCATGGCAGTTATTCAGCCTAAAAATAGAGATGAGCACCACCTCCCAGAGTTGGACACGACTAGATTTAATGTCAAGGGGAAACCTTTACCTTTACCTTACCTATTTCCAGCACAGAGAAACTTATATTGTACCTTTCTGCCACTCAGGGAGTTAAATGTTGAGAAATAATTGACAGCCCTGAGACAATACTCTGAGAACAAAAAAAAAAAAGAGTCAAAACACTAATTCAGCATTAACAAGAATTCAGGGCCCCAAACATGGTGGATGAGGTTTTTTCAGTTCCCACCCACCCCCTCATTCAAATATTTTCATCTCTCAAGTTCTTTTCATTTCCAGTCCTAATGAATTTTAATCAATATTTCTCCAGTGAAGTGTTTTACACTCACAACTAAATTCATATCCATCTTAGTTGAAACAACGGTTGTGATGCAGCCATCTGTTATCTGTTGAATGGAAACTCTGGAAGAGGATTCACTATTCAAATTTGATTGTATGACTTATAAGTATGAATAAAATATAGCTATGCTTGTTATGGTTTATTTTATATCTCACCTTTCTTTCAACATGGAAGCCAAGGTGATTCACTGCATATTTTAAAATAAAACTATTGTTATAAAAGCAATGAATTTTAAAAGTTACTAAATTAAATAAACAATCTCATTAAAACAGTTGAGTTGACTTTCTTCCTATTAGCTTTTCTCATTGTCCAGCTTTCACAACTTTCCTAACATTAGTATTCTGTGATATATTGTTATTCTTGAGGATCATTTCTAGTTCCTTCATAGTGGCCCTTTTGGGTTCAGAGTCAGCCCTACCGTTGGACAAATTGAGGCAAAACCCATAGACAGAAATTTATGAAAGAGACATCCATGCTGCAAACCCCTCAACCACGTCTCCTGAGGACTGCAACATTATTGGAAGACAAGACCTTTGGGTACAATGAAAGACACTGCCCCATGTTCCAGTAATTGAACAATGTTGACCATGTATTTTATGTTTCAGGACCTAGAAAGTTTGCACTTCTAGAAATGACCAGATATTATTCTAAAAGTATTAAGTATTTATTTTTAAAGTATTTCTTTGTCTTATAGCTGCTTATTCATTTCTTGCTTGCCCCAACTTCCTTAACATGTTTCTATTCCACAGGTGAAGAAAGCAGTGGCTCAGGAAGTGGTAGCGGATGCACAGATGACATTTGTCCTACAGAGTTTGAATTCATCACCACAGAAGCACCCCTTGTTGATTCGGACAGAAGGGAGGTGTACGCTTCAGCGAGTCATCCCAGCCATTCAGGGTTCACGTGGCTCATCGTCTGCCTGGTCCTCCTACTGCAAAGACAGTGCAGATAATCCTAGCTCTGACCAGTGATGACTGCCTTTTAGCTACTGAAAATAGAATTATAACAACACAGCCAACATTCTCCTTTTCTTATGCTCTTGGACATAGGACCATGTCACAAAACTTAACAGTTTTCTACAAGAGAAGAGCAGTGCGGCAACCTGCTCCCCCTTGTGCTTGCCCAAAGAGTACCAGGTGTCAGAGTGGACGGTTTCCTCTTTGTTTCAGATAGCCGTGAAGACAATGTGCCCTCCTCAGAGACCTCTTTCTCACATTTTTATTACAGGAGACTTTTCGGAACTTATTTTGCTTTTATGCTGCAGGAAGAGAAGGTGGGGTGGGAAAGGGTTGGGGCACAAGGTGTTGTTTTCCAAGAAAAGGGGAAGAGAAACAAAAACTGTCAATGTGTTTCACACAAAGCCTACAGCCCAACAGCAGCAACAAAAGTCAACATATGAAGCTCAAAAGATAGATGGCAGCTCTTTTGGGGGATATTTCTATATTACACTTCAGGTTACCCAAATGATGTTTACCACTGATACAACATCTCTGAGTTCTGTTTTGTTTGTTATGTGTCACAATAAAATGGTTCAGGGCCAGCCCTACTATTAGGCAGGATGAGGCAAAAGTCATAGGCAGAAAATTGATGAAAGGGACAGCCATGGTAGCCTCTCAACCAGTCCTCCTGAGCTCCCAAGGCATGACACATATTTGGAAAACAAAGCTGTGCCTCCTAAACTAGCCTGCTACCTTTGGTTGCAATGGAAGACACTGTCCCTTCATCACTTTTGAAGAAAAAATTCATGGTCAGTCTAGTTTGCTTCAGTATATGGAATTGAGGGAGCACACAATCTTGTTTTGTTTTTGTTTTTTGCCTTAGACAGCACAAAAAACTCCCACAACCCTGGACAAGTATACGATTTGTCTTCTATTGGCCATAAACACATATTGCCAATAGGTATGGAAAGAACCGAGACAAGCTCTAGTAACAGAATAGCTTCTCCCACTCCAAAAATTCACATTATTTACCCCAGTTCACATCTGAACTTTCTTTGACTTCACTGGTTTACTATTTACTCATGATATGTAACTCACAAGGGAGTCCACCAGGTTACACACTATCACCATTTGTAATAACAAGTTAACAATTCCTTAAAATGTTTTAACTCAAGGGTTTGAACATGGGAGGAAATCACTTTCAACCTAATCTCTTTTCTTTAGCTGTAGGTTGTGCAGTGACTGTGTTCATTACCAAACCAAAATGACAGTTTTCAAAGGAACCAACGATGGCCACAATTGGATCGATATGTTAGGTTCTGCATAGAAATGGCATCCTTCGTATCTATTAGTTTCTGTATCAGAAGGAAATTCTAGTGCTAAAACATTGACACAAATATCTATCTAAGTACTGACGTGCAAAATTTCTTTCACTTTTTTAGTCTTAGTATGACCATCTATTTTTATATATATGAATATATATATGTATAAATCACAGATTTAAAATTCTTAATTACAAGCTCAGGGTTGACACATCTTTGTAAGGGAAAAATGTTTTGTCAACCAGTTTTTCTTTTAGTTAAGCTGCATTGAAAAAAAACATCCTTTCATAACTGGCAGCTGCTAGAATCACAGAAGAGACCTTTTTTGCATTTTGAGTTGCCTGTTGCTTTTTGGAATTTCTAAGGGGCACCCCACTTCATGAGATTGTTTTATTTGTGCCTTTTGTGCAAACATGGAAATACATGGAATTGTGTTTCATAGGAACAAATTGTACTCTGAGATGCTTTCTTCAAAAGTCAGGTTAATTGCCTTTATGGTTATAATACCCTCAGTGTACATCTAGATAGTATGGCCAGAGATCTCTGTCTTGGGTTGTGTTGTGTAACATGATACATACATAGCTATCTATTAGGCCTGGGTAACAATGGAAAAATTTGTTTCTAAAATCGATTCGTTTTTTGGGGGTTTTTGCGTTTCGATTTTTAAAAGAATTCCGAAATTTTTCTTTTAAAAAGTTCGATATTTACAAAATTTCGTAAATTACAAAACAATACGAAACAATTACAAAACAATTACAAAACAATTTCGAATCAATTCGTTAATGGCGGACGCGACTGCGCAATACGCTAAAAAACCTCCAAATGGGACAGGGGGAACTTCTGAAGCTTCCCTCTCCCTCTGTTATTGTCTGTTGGTGTGATATTTATAATTTTTTTTCACTGATTAAACAAACAACAACTATAAAACTTGCCCCAGACATGCGGAAATAATAACAAAACGATTTCAAAATGATAACAAAACGAATACAAAACAAATTCGAAACAATTACGAAACGAATTTAAAAATTCGTTTCATTTTTTAGTTGCTCCTGAATGGTTCGTTATTGCTTCGTTAGCAAAAAAATAACGAATTTTTAACGAATTACAAAATTATGAAACGAAACCGCCCAGCCCTACTATCTATATAACAGAGTCACTAAGCCACATGTGTTAAATTCAAGGCCCACAGGCTGAATCCAGCCTGCCACATCATTTTATGTGATCCCCTGGGCTTTTCAATACCAGAGCAACATAGTTACATTTATACAGTTTTACAATTACAAACAGCAATTTGAAGGCAACCATAAGGCTAGTGTGGCCCTCAGTGAAAATTAGTTTAACATTCCTGTACTAAGGGATATGTTCAGTGAATTGACATGTTGCATAATGGGGCACAAGCAAAAATGTCCTGATGTGTACTGGGCTCTACCAATACACATTAGAAATTTGTGGCTGGTGTCCTGCTGTGCATTGATTTTGTTGACAATTAAGTCCCGTTGTACACTGGGCCCACTGCACAAACATCTGTTTGCTGGCTCCCCAACATAGTAACTAAATAGCAGCCACTTGCCTCATACAGATATTGCAAAACTATTCAGTTCTTTTTCCTACAGACATAATTCCCCTAGTAAATTCTGGCCAGTGAATTGATGCATTGGGAAGGAAGCACCGGGTCATGTTCCCATAGAACAGTGGTTCTCAACCTGTGGATCCCCAGGTGTATTGACCTACAACCCCCAGAAAGCCCAGCCAGTTTACCAGCTGTTGGGATTTCTAGGAGTTGAAGGGCAAAACATATGGGGACCACAGTTTGAGAACCACTGCCATAGAAGATAAGTATAGACTGTCTTTCCATGGATCCTGTGTTGCCCATGACCCTCTTGCATTACATTGGGAACATCTAGCAGCCAATCTTTGGTAGTTCTGAATTAGCATTATTATGCTTGTACATGTTGCAAATTAAGGTTTCAAAGGGGCTTGTTGTCAAGGTGCTAAGAATGAGAAAAGCAGAGCAAGAAAGAAGAGAGAGGGAGTGATAAAAGAGTCAAGGCTCTGTAAAAACTTGTCTTAATGATTAAATGTATTGGATTACAGTCTAGATTGGAGCCAGAAGCAAGCAGGGCACAAATCAGGATTTTAATACCTAAACCAACCAAATTGAAAAGGGCTCGCAAGAAATTCTTTGTAAGAATTAGATTGCCCAATCTGGATGCCCCTTTTAGTACAGATAAAAAAAGACATAATGCAACACATTCAAAGAAGGCAGTCATGCTGCCACTTCGGCATTGACCATGTAAACTGTACACATTTCAAAATAATCATTTCCTTGTCTAATTATAATTAGCTGTCGAATAAGTAGTCAGTAGTTATGCTCACAGCACAAATGTATAAAATATACTTAAGCACTTTCGTACCCCATCCCCCTAAAATGAAGCATATATACAGCTAATTATTATATATGATAGCTGATAGAGAAGAAAATTGAAATATATTGATTCTTAGAGAGAGAGAGAGAGAGAGAGATTCAGGTATTATTATTATTATTATTATTATTATTATTATTATTATTAAAGGTATACATCAGTCCTATCCCAAATTACACAGTGATTGTTGCTGTTTATTTAAAGTAACCTATTTCCAGTCAACATTTGTTCACAAATATAGGAGTGGGGTGCAATTATGACGTTGCCCCTCAATGGGAATTCTGCCCAATGAAAATTTCATTCAGTCCCCAAATTTCTAGCACCTCAGAGGGAGAGATATTGAACATCATTCATACCTTCATATTCATTCATATTTGCTGTGTTTGCAAGCTTTTAGGAACTAAGCTAAAATTTACACTTTCTCTAGCAATGGTAGAAAATCAGGAAGTGAAGAAAGATTTCAGAATTCTTTTTTGTGGGCAATGCACTGCTCACATCCCCTTCCCCCATAGCTACCTCCTCACATTTTATCATTTTACAAAGTCATCTTTGCATGTAGCCCAACAGAAAAGCCAGAAGATTCCTCTTCTGGACTACTTCTGGACCACTTCTGGACCTGGGCCAATGGCCATGTGTATCAGAGTCCTATTTGTTTCAAGAGGACTGAACTGTCACTAAACTTCACTGAACTGAAGCTTACAGACCACACACAAAAATGGTCATTTAACGTAAGGTAAACAAAGTGTTTCAATGCAGGTGTTGTAGACCTTAAAGCTCCTTTTGTGTCCTTTGGTCCCTCCAGATTACCCAGACTGTCCCAGTTTTGGAGCAGTAATTCACCTTTCAGATAGCTTGCAGGCCTTTAATTCTGTTATGTTTGGAATCAAGAAATGCCCTTATTTCATCAAAATTAATAGTAGTAGGTTTGGCAGTCCTTATGGCCTTTTGATGTTCCTGGGAGCAGAAAATGCCCTGACTTCAACCCATATGCATGCAGTCTTCACTCACTGTCTGCATATCTGCAACCTGGCTAACAGCAGCTCTTCGGTAACGCAGGCAATGCATCTTTCCAAGCCTGTTGCTAAAGATTGTTTTAACTGAAAATGTCAGGGATTGAACCTTTGATGTGATATATGCATATATTGTTCCATTGAGCTGTTGTCTAGAGTACTAAGACAAATGATGTAGACAGCATGTTTTCCATTTACTATCTTCACCCATCCATAAAAAACATTTTCATATTTTACAACCTTGAGTGGTACCCTTTCACCCAGGGCACATGCACACAAAGCATTTTAAGAGAGGAATGTTACCAAGGGCTTTTATTTCTCCACATTTTTTCTATAGTTTTCTTGATCTTATAGGGGCATGCTATGTAATGAACTCAGTGCAAACACAGAAAGTGTGTTGTTCAGCAGCTGAAGATCACATTATCCATGCCTCCCTATGTGGTGGCATGTGTTTGATGACAAACAACTACAGATAATATGGAGAGTATATACTCATTCTGTGGAGATGCCACCAAAATCGCCATCCTTATAGCTATTGTTCTGTGTACATCCAACTCTGATGTGTAGAAGATGTCACAATATGGATGTCTGCTCATCTCACTGAATGCAACAGGTTCATACCATTCTCTTGGAAACTACCGCCAAGCCCCCCAGATGTTATGGATATTAGTTTCCAAAAGCTTAAAGCAGGCTGTATGGCCATGGTCTAGAGGCCAACGTCAGGAGAGAATGCCTCTAGACCATGGCCATACAGCCCGAAAAAAACCTACAACAACCCAGTAACACATCTACCATATAAATTACAAATATATACACATACATAGACAACCCACCACCCACAGTACAATTACCCCTCAACCCACTTTCAGTGCTACCCACCACCTTGGCTTTCATCATTGATCCCTGCAGAGTTTATGCATGTTTTATTCAAACCTCTATGCTACTAGTTCAATAAATTCCTCTTGTTTTTATTTCTTAAGATCTCCCATCAAGTATGCTAAGGCCACCTTTCAGTTTTGTTCAAAGGTTTCATGGCTTTCATATTTCCAATGGCTAGAAATTTTGGGCATCTGTACATAAACCCACAATTTATCCTTCCAATTTTTGATGCTTAATAATTTCTCCCCCTTCCAATCTTTGGCAATCGTAATGCATGCAGCCGCGAAGCTGAACCGGTAAATTTCTCTTTCTGGCTGTTCTAATCTATCTGTGAATATCCCTAATAGGTACATCCCACTTTGTTGTGGATCATTTTGATTGTTCCCTTTATAATAGACCTGCACCAGTTCACAAGACCACCATATGTGAAAAAAGATCCCTTTCTTTACTTTATACCTCCAACAGGATCCTGATTGTGTGTTGTCTATTTTGGCTAGGAGACAGGGGGTTGTGTAACATCTGTAGAACATTTATATAAATTATCTCTAAAAGGGTAGCTATTTTTGACCCAGACATATGACCTCATCACATGGAATTTTTTCTGCGCTTCTCTATGCTGTTGACATGCTGCCAGCACGGAGGAATTGGGTGTATACCCAACTCCTCATAGAAGTAGCAGAGGAGGCAGCAGACGGAAGCTGGGGACAGCAAGGAAACAACATAGGAAGGGATCCTCCAACCAATGATAAAGTCATACATTGCCCCATGGTTTTCCCCACCACCTATCACTGTCCCCTGGCTTCTGGACCTCAATGCGATGAGGTCCTTAGCAACTTCTGCAGTGAGTGCAAAGTCCTGGGATGCTGAAGATCTAGTAATGAAAGAATGATTTGAGAGCCATTTGCTTCAAACAATTCCAAACATGATGAGGGAAAAGAAAATCAGACATACGTATCTTCATCCACATCCCTACTAATGTCTCCAGAGATTTACCCCTCCTCAGAAGTGCACCAAACTCTATCACATCATTTTTAACCAGCCTCCAATATCAGAGGACATCACAAGGTATTGCCTGAGCTGTCAGTTTGTGTGCCTCTCAAAAGAACCATGTGTTAAAACTGAAAGCACACTGCAAACCCTCCACAGACACCTAACTGGGCCTTAAACAAACAACTTAAACTATTATTCATTGCCATTACAATCTTCTAAAGTTTCATGTTGCTCCATATAGAGCCCTAGTATTTTTCCAACCATCTTGATTGATACCGTGTGCTCAGTTCTTCTGCTTTCCTGCTGATCTCTGGACCCAACTATTTCAGGACTACTAAAGGACCTTCCACAGCTAATGTAGTGTGGCAAAGCCCCAGGAGTATATAATTTCCAGTGCTGTTTCTGTGTTCATATTTACAGGGTCTATAGGGTAATGGAATTTGGTGTTCACCCTACATTCAACATCAGTTTTAATCAGTTTCTTATTGTGTCTAGATTTATGCTATCAACTTTGTCTTCCTATCACTTCAGACACTGTAGTTCTTATTTGGCCTTTGCCAGTGTATTCCTAAAATAGAAACCAGTTGAACGCTCATCTCATAAACCATAGCCCCATATGTCCCAATGCAGATCCTCCACTCTATCAATTACCTGCCTGACAGTCAGATAAAATGGTACAACCCAGACATATGAGCTACCTACTTCTAATATAACTTCCTACACCATAGATTAGGGGGAGGGGTGCTTTAGGATTGTCCTCCACTAGTCTGCCCTTTACAGCAGACTCCATACTCATTTTAGCAATTGGGCAAGTTGCTTTTATGTCCATGGCATACACACTATAGGATGTCTTCCCTGCTTAATTAAAATTTCTCTGTATTTCTTTAAAATGTTTTTGAAGTACACTCTTTCCACATTCCAGAATTTCTCAGAGAACACTATTGGTTGTTATTTCTTAAAAGAAAACTCTACAGCAAAAAAAAAAACAACCCTGTTTGTGGGAGCCATATGGGAGGTGTTTCTATGCAGATTAATCCAATGCCAGGTGCAGTGGGTAATGGGCATGGTTGCTTTTAATCCCAGATTTACCACCATTACCTCTGTGGAGTCTAATGCAGGAAAAAAATGCTTCACTTCTTTGTCATAGATGCTTCCTTTCTACTGTCATCAAAAGTGAGACACGTGGGATGTTGCCATTATGCTGTGGCTTTCACACCATTTTCATGAATGCGTGACTTGGCCATGAATTTAGTAAATGTAGGTTGCGATCTAGCTGAATATTTGAATCCTCACTAGAACTAAGGAATGCATAGAATCATAGAATCAAAGAGTTAGAAGAGACCTCATGGGCCATCCAGTCCAACCCCCTGCCAAGAAGCAGGAATATTGCATTCAAATCACCCCTGACAGATGGCCATCCAGCCTCTGTTTAAAAGCTTCCAAAGAAGGAGCCTCCACCACACTCCGGGGCAGAGAGTTCCACTGCTGAATGGCTCTCATCATTACCCTGAGTTTCATTAGAGGGGACATTTTTCTGATTCAGGGGGACACCCAGTCAGGGTGCTTCTGATGAAGATGCCAGTTGCTACCCAGAAACAATAGCTCTTCCTCTCAAATCTACAGTTGACATTGAGAGAACCCGACATAACATGAAAGTACACTAACTTCTCTCCATCCATCATGTTTTGGTCCAAGTCCAACAATGTGTGAGTTAAATCAGGGATAAATTTGTCCAATCTTACTTCTCTGCGTATTTCTTCACTGTAGGTATGGTGATGGCTTTGTGCAAAATGTGCACATAACTCTCAAATATTCCCTAAAGCTTGAATTGTCTCTTTTTCACACCTCACATTGTCTTGGAATGTGAAGGAGCTATTAAATCTACAGAGCGTGTTGAATTTCGGAGTTAGGAAATAAAAATTTTAAAACCCAGTGCTTCTAAAAGCAAGTTTCTATATCATTTGAAGTGCCTCGCTTCACACTTTCCTTGCTTATAATAACTGTTTGTCTAACTTGAAATACTGAGTTATTTCTGTATCATATTGCAGAATTTCTTCTTCTTCTGTTTATGGCCAGATACAGCGAACAAAGCCTCTGTTAGTTTTGCAGTGAGGTAGCATTAATAAACATGCAGCAGTTGGAGCAATAGATTTGAAATCCTGCAGCTAATCCAACTGCACTTTATTAATATGTTTTCCTAATGAACTGGATGTGAGAATTACTGTGTTCTGGTTGCTAATGCTTTAACGTTAGTTACTCTGACCATCCTAATCTTGCAGTATCAACCAACTCAGATTGATTCCAAAAGATATTACTAATTTTAACTTGGAAATATTCCATATGTCCATACAACTTGTATCTCCATTATTTCCCTTTGGTATTACATTGTCCCAATTACTACACACCAACTGAAATATCTTTCATGCTTCCGTTCCATCCTGGTAAACAATAATGACAATTATTGGCATTCTGTCAGCAGTTACAATGGTATAGGTCCAATGTAAAGCACTGCAAATCACTTTTATAGTCCTCTGCCATCACATTGATGAAAAGTCTACCCAAATCCTATCTTTTAAGCCACACAGTCCCACTCAACATGGCCATTTCCATATTACTAGAGGGGGGCAATAATGTATCCAGCCCTTTTTCAATAGCTGGGCATGATGCAACCTCTCCAGCAACTTGGAAATGGTTGTATTGCAGGAATGCGTGGCTTAAAAGGTCAGGAGATATAGCTACAGAGATGTTGCTACAACTCCATAGCTAGCAACTGTACATCTGTCTATGTGTATGAAATTAGTAAACCCAGGACTAAGGCCCATTTAGTATTAATAATGGGTAAATTATAAATTGTATTTATAAAATAGATAATTATGAATGCGACCTTTTCCTGCATCACTTTCAGAATCCTGACTCATTTTGACAGACAATTGTTATAGAAGAAATGACAAATTCTATGTGATGGTTACAACAGAGCATGGAAAAGTTGTTAATTGGGACCTTTCAGCCCCAGGACCCTCCCCAATCAGCCAGCAAAACCACTGGGGAATTCTGAAGTCCAAAGTGTAAATTTCCCAAGCTCTGTCTTTGCCATTAGACAGGATTAAGTGGAAATGAGATGTGATCCATTCAGTGACTGAATTGACTTAAGCTGCTCTGAACATTCAAAAGAAAAAAATGGGATACCTTGATGAAATGCATACCTCAGTATCCAGAAATAAGAATGAGCCATCACTTATTCTCACTTGAATTAATTCTGCCATTAATTCAAATGAGAATAAGCCCCAGGCCTAAGAGAACACTTGGCAAACCAGTTCCAGACATGAGGCTGACTGCCTTACCAGGAAGCCTATGGATTTTGCTGTAGTATCTTCAAGTCGTTTCTGACTTATCATGAATCTAAGCTGAACTTATCACAGGGTTTTCTGTGGTTGAGAGCATGTTACCAGGATCTTATGATTAATGTGCTATTTTCAGAAACATTCTTTAGTCAACCAAATGACTTTGAGGGCTCATTTACACTGGACAGTTTAGATGATGACTTCAGCAAAAGGGTGATAGTGCCAGTGTCCCATTTGGATAGTAGATTGGACTGAACTGGACCTTATCCTGCTGTCCAGACTGCCCTGAAGCTGAAACATAAACTGAAATTTTCAGCAATCTCTGCAGTATCACCTTTGTTCAAAATGATACTAATCAGAAATAGTTTTGCTTCGTGAAGATAGTCAGCCTTCCATTCAAGGTGAGTCCAAGGGTATCGGCCAGTGTAAACAAGCCCTTATTTTCAAAGACTGCAGCAGCCACATGCACACTCACGCACTCCTTTCAGATTCCACCAGCTCCATTATCTGAGCAGATCACCCATGGAATTGCAAGAAGACCTATTGTTCCAAGAGGTTCACTTTTTCAGTGGTTCAACAGTATGTGAATGCGATCTCACATTGCACAAAGAATAGGAGACATGAACATCCCTCCAACATTCAACTAGAAATGGAACTGAAAATGGTACTATGTTCCAGAAATGATATTGTGGGGCTATTACAGAGGTGAGAAATCATTTGTCAAAAATTGTTCTTCTTAAGTCTTTAATTTTTTTTCACCTTAAAAAATAAATTATTTACATAACTAAATGACAATAATGCTGATAGGCTGAGTAATGATAAGCAATTTGTGTTATTTTAATTCCCTAATTTTTGAGGGAATTAGGAAATTAGTCTCTTTTCCTCATTTTAATTACCCATATTTATTTAAGTCTAATGCTTACCTTTTTTGGATGAATTACATCACTAACATTGAGGGATGCATTAATTCAATGATGCACCTGAATCACTCACTTAAAACTGTATTACCTGCTGAGCAAGCAATCCCAACTGGGCACAGAGGAAAGAGAGGCAGTGGTGGCCACAAAAAGGCTGGTGGGAAGGCCAGGTAAAGGGATGTAGCTTCCCACCAGCCTTTTTGGGGTCACTACTGCCTCACATTACATTTAACAGTAAATCCTTTTTTTAAAAACATACATTTAGGTGCGTATTAGATTTGATCATGCATTATATTCAAGTAAATATTTTTTTAAAAAATGTAAAACTCATGTATTACTATTGAGTAATGAATGGCAAACTAAAATAATTAAATTAACAAATTAATTTTCCAAATTAATAGTAATAAATTGATTTTTACACTATCATTCCCTAGCTCTGGTTTGTCATCCCTTGGAGTGGCATTGGCTTGCAGAGGGTTGCACATTTTCCCCATTAAAAGAAAGTATGCATCAAACACTGGATGAATTTCCTCAGAGGTTTTCATGTACAGTCAACCCACTATGATTACAGGTTCTGCATTCATGGATTCAACCCAAGCTCAGCTAAAATAAATGAGAAAAATATCTCCAGCATTTAAGTTTTTCACCATTTATATAAAGAATGCAATTTTACTAGACTATAGGGTTTGAGCACCCACAGATTTAGGGCTCCATGGAGGGGCCCTGGAACCAAACATCAGTGGATAACAATGCCCCACTGTTCATATTTTTTCTTGTGTCCCTTCAAAGTCATTCCCAACTCTTAAGGCAAATGTATCATGGGATTTTCAATATTTGTTGAGAAAAGGTTTGCCTTTGTCTTCCTCTGAGGCTGAGAGCGTGGCTTGTCTAAGGTCACCTAGTGGATTTTCATGGCTGAGGACCCTTCCACACAGTCCTATATCCCAGGATATCAAGGCAGGAAATCCCACATTATCTGAGTGTGGTCTTAGATAACCCAGTTCAAAGCAGATATTGTGGGATTTTCTGCCTTGATATTCTGGGATATAGGGCTGTGTGGAAGAGCCCTCAGTTGGGATTTGAACCCTTGTCTCCATAGTCCTAGGACTCTTCCACACAGCCATAAATCAAGGCAGAAAATCCCACAATACCTGCTTTGAACTGGATTATCTGAGGGCCCTTCCATGCCACCCTATACCCCAGAATATCAAGATAGGAAATCCCACAATAGCTGTTTGAACTGGGTTATCGGAGTTCACACTCAGATAATGTGGGATTGTCTGCCTTTATATTCTGGGATATAGGGCTGTGTGAAACAGCCCTCAGTCCACACTGCCATATATTCCAGTTCAAAGCAGATAATGTGGGATTTTATTCAGCTGTGTGGAAGGGGCCCTAGTCAAGTGCTCAAACCACTATGTACATCTACAGACTTCAGAAATCAAAATACTGTGTTATTCTTAAAACTGCTTAGGCTAGAAATAGGATTTGAACTAGGGTTTGGTTTTGACATTCTAGTTTGGTGTTAGGGGAAAGCTGCTGTAATTTTAAAAACTAAATTAACAAAGATAACTTCACTAAGTTCTTGTGGGTTTTTTCGGGCTATATGGCCATGTTCTAGAGGCATTTCTCCTGACGTTTCGCCTGCATCTATGGCAAGCATCCTCAGAGGTAGTGAGGTATTTTGGAACTGGGAAAAAGGGTTTATATATCTGTGGAATGACCAGGGTGAGACAAAGGACTTTTGTCAGTTGGGCTAGGTGTGAATATTTCAACTGACCACCTTGATTAGCATACAATGGGCTGACTGTGCCTGGAGCAAACTCTTCTTGAGAGGTAATTAGATGTCACTGCCTGTTTCCTCTCTGCTGTTTTTGCTGTTGCAATTTTAGAATGTTTTAATACTGGTAGCCAGATCTTGTTCATTTTCATGATTTCCTCCTTTCTGTTGAAATTGTCCACATGTTTGTGTATTTCAATGGCTTCTCTGTGTAGTCTGACATGGTGGTTGTGAGAGTGGTCCAGCATTTTTGTGTTCTCAAATAAAATGCTGTGTCCAGGTTGGTTCATCAGGTGCTCTGCTATGGCTGATTTCTCTGGCTGAAGTACTCTGCAGTGCCTTTCATGTTCCTTGATTCTTGTTTGGGCGCTGTGTTTGGTGGTCCCAAATTGAAGTTAAAGATAACTTCAATTTGAATGATTATCAAGCAATGAGAGAGACGGGGTAGTATTGCAATATCCTAATTAGCGATCTGCGGAAGCTCCTGTCACACTTCAGAAATAATCACCTGTACAAAGACTAACAGCCAACCTAGAGGCTTCCTGAATTGGTTATTGGAAAAAAATTAAGATTCGCCTGAAAATCCACAGGATTTAGCGCTGCCTGACTGAAAACTAGAGAGGGCTCCTGTACTTTTAATGCATGTGCAAAATGGAGACAGTGTGCCATAATGATTTCAGTATTGGACTATAACTTTGGAGAACAGAGGTTGAATCCCTGCTTGACCATGAAAATCTACTGGGTGGCCTTGAGAGAATCACAAACACTTGCCTTCAGAAAATCTCACAATAGGGTCAACTTAGTGTTGCCACTAGTCAGATATTACTTGAAGGTATACAACAACACCAACAACAATGAATAGGGTATTTCAGCCGGTGCTGCTTGGTACCTTGACAAGTTTGTTGTGCAAAATCCAATGCCTGTTGAAATCCCTTCTTCCACAAACCATTAAAGATAGATGAGCCCTCTCCAGTCTTCAATCTAGCTTCTCTTAAAAAATGTGTAGACAACTGTAGTGCTCATGGAAGCAAACAAAAATGAGCAAACCACACATAATCAGGTTTACATCTTTGGAAGTTAAAGATTAGGTTTTGCATGTGCATGCAACCAGCACACAGGTGCGTACCTCATGGCAACAAAATAAAAAGCAGCTAGTCAAGTTCCAGAGAGAAAAGCCTTTCTACTGTGCTTAGAAGTGCTTTCTCACTATTATGGTATCATTACCATTGTGACCCTTTTGTTAGATGCTGAATAGTACAAAGTACTAACGTGATGTTGCTGGTAACCTATTTTACTAGAGAGGAAAGGCAAAAGGCATTTGGCAGCACAGAGGGAAATCTGAAAAAGAGGTCAAACAGTCTCATACCCATGAGAGATCTTCTAAACCACACAGAATTAACAGTTGCTGTAGCTTCACTCTGGGAGGAGAACATTGGCAGTGGGCATATCTTGCTTTGCAGCAAGAAAGACTACCCTTCAAAGAAATGGGAACACCCAAGAGCTAGTGTGGTTCTACTCTTTGAGCTTTGGACTATGACTACGGAGACCAGGGTTTGAATCCCCTTGGCCACAGAAACCTACTACATGAAGTTGAGCATATCACACTCTCACAGCCTCAGAGGACAGGCTGTAGATTCGAATCCAGGGAAAGTGTGGATGAGCTCCCTCTGTCAGCTCCAGCTCCCTAAATGGGGACATGAGAGGAGCTTCCCACAAGGATGGTAAAACATCAAAAACATCCGGGTGTCCCCTGGGCAACATCCTTGCAGACTGCCAATTCTCTCACATCAGAAGCGATTTGCAGTTTCTCAAGTTGCTCCTGATATGGAAAAAAAAGTCTCAGAGGAAGGCAAAGGAACCTTCCTCTGAACAGATCTTGCCAAGAAAACTCCATGATAGGGTTTTCTTGGCAAGAGAGTCCCCAAAAGTTGGAAAGGAAAGTTGGAAAGGACTTGAATACAAATAAAAATAACAACAAACTAGAATACCCTCTAGTTGTGTCAGCAATCCTTGCTTGGAGACTAGCTATGACATGATTTTTGAGTAACTGAGAACTCATTGGGTGACATTATATAATTTATGCATCCCCAATTTCCATGCTCACTAAGAAGCAAAATCTTGTCTGTATTGCTTTCTTCTGCTGTTTTCTTTGTCTTAAATAAGAAAAAAAATGTTAAGTTTGGTAAATTCTTCATAGTTATATGAAATTTGCTAATTTTTAGTAGGTACATTAATTCCTGCAAGCAGAGGAGAAGGACGAGGGCACAGAGATGAATGGGGTTAACTTTCAAGCACTTTTTTAAAGTTGTGCAGTACCTCAGTTAACCTTAAGTTTCAATCAGAGACATAGTGGACGATGCTAATTAAATCACAATTAGGCTTCAATTAAATTAACAACAGGCTCTCTTAGAATTCATAATCTAATTTGTTAATCAGCCTGCAGCAGCATCTCTTGGTGGGGAGTACAGAAAGGTTAAGCCCAAGTGTTGCAAATCACTGAATATATTAAATTAAAATAGAGCTAGGAAAGGATTCCCGAAAATGCTGCCACATTTATACATGCATATGAGATTTGTTTTAAGGGCCTAATGTAAATTTAGAAATCTATTATGGAGCCAGGGTCCCCTTTTCTGGATGGAGAAAAGCTACATGCCCAAAGGATCTGGCATGAAGGGAAAAGGTAGAGCTCAGCCAGATTCTTTAAAATGGGAAATACATAAATTTTTCAATTTATATCTTATTGCTTAGATTTCAATGTAATAATTAAAATTCTCCACAATTCTAGGAGACCTTTCCATATTTGAATAATTAGTCCTTGGAATGAGTGAGTTCATTGTTGTTCATTATCAAGAGATAAACTCCCCTCCACTCATGCTTGATTAGTTACTGTTACATTTATATGTAAAATCCAAAAGAACCTTAAATGCACTTAAATTGGCATTACTTTGATATTGACTATGGAAAATTGGCACTGGATGAGATATTGACTATCCCTTTGAACGTAAATGCACCAAAGTCAATGAGCTTGTACTGATTCCCAAATTCTGGTCCTCCAGGTGTTTTGGATTTCAGCTTGAAGAATCTCTGTAGCTGAGACTGCTAGGAACTGAAGTTCTAAATACTTGGAAGAAGAAATTTCAGAAATCACAGAAGTAGTCAATGTGTACATTTAGTCATTTGTATTGTCGAAGGCTTTCATGGCTGGAATCACTCAGTTCTTGTGGGTTTTTTCGGGCTATATGGCCATGTTCTAGAGGCATTTCTCCTGATGTTTCGCCTGCATCTATGGCAAGCATCGTGGAACGTACGGACTCTGATGGACAACAGTGGCAGTGAACGCCCCGAACGCAGAACTGCCATCATTGCAAGGGAGCTGGGACGCTTCAACATCGACATAGCAGCCCTTCAGGAGACCCGGAGAGCAGGAGAGGGACAGCTGAAGGAAGAAAAAGGAGGCTACACCTTCTTCTGGAAGGGACTGCCCGAAAAAGACCAAAGAATGCACGGAGTTGGCTTCGCCATCAGAAATGATCTGGTGAAACATCTGTCCGAAGCACCCACTGGCATCAACGAACGACTCTCAACCCTCCGAATCGATCTTGCCAAAAACCAACGGGCAACCATCATAAGTGCCTATGCACCAACACTAGATGCTGACGAAGACATCAAGGAGAAATTCTACTGTCAGCTGGACACCGTCCTATCGGGGATACCTAAGGAGGACAAAATCATCCTCCTGGGGGACTTCAATGCAAGAGTCGGGCGAGACTTTGACTTGTGGCCAGGGACCATAGGAAAAGACGGGGTTGGAAACAGCAACTCAAGTGGCATCCTGCTTCTCACCAAATGTGCGGAGCACAACCTGGTCATCACCAACACACTCTTCCGCCAGAAAAACAAGTTCAAGACATCATGGAAGCACCCCCGGTCAAAGCATTGGCACCTCTTAGACTATGTAATCACACGCGCCAGAGACCGCCGTGACGTGCTCCTCACAAGAGCCATGATAGGTGCTGACGACTGCTGGACTGACCACAGGCTAATTCGATCCTCGATGGCTATCAAGATCGCCCCCAAGCGCAGACTCCAAGGAAGGAAGACAAGGCGCAAAATGAACACCCAAGCCCTTCAGGAGCCCTCCAGACGAGCCCATCTCCAAACAGCACTCAAGGACCATCTACCCATAGAACACCCCGAAAATGTTGAGGAACATTGGAACAAACTGAAGACCTCCATCATCCAAGCCTGCGAAGAAACTATTGGATACCAAGCCAAGAAACATCAAGACTGGTTTGATGAAAATGACATCGAGATCCAACAGCTAATTGACAAGAAAAGGAAAGCCTTCCAAGCATGGCAGAGAGACATCAACTGTGCTGCTAAGAAAAAGATCTATGCTAGTACAAAAGCTGAGGTCCAAAGAAGGACAAGAGAACTCAAGAACATCTGGTGGACAAAGAAGGCCGAAGAAATCCAACACCTGGCAGATACCCATAATGCTCAGGGATTCTTCAAAGCCACAAAGGTAATCTATGGACCAAGAAACCATGGCATACAGCCTCTACGCTCATCAGATGGAACCAAACTCCTGAAGGACCAAAACTCAATTGCACTACGTTGGAAAGAACACTACCAAAGCCTCCTGAACCGCAGCTCCAATGTGGCCGAAGAGGTCCTCTCACAAATCCCACAACAACAAACCAGGGACGAGCTTGCAGCACTGCCTAGTTTGGAAGAAGTCAGCAATGCCATCAGCCAACAGAAGAATAACAAAGCCAGTGGACCAGATGGGATCCCTGCTGAAATCTTTAAAGAGGGAGGATCTGAGCTAACACACCAACTCCACCAGCTCATAGAAAAAGTGTGGGTGACCGAGAAAATCCCAGCAGATTTCAAGGACGCCACCATCATCACCCTCTTCAAAAAAGGGGAAAGAACAGACTGCGGAAACTATCGAGGTATCTCCCTTCTAACCTCCGCTGGGAAAATCCTCGCAAGAATCCTTGCAAACCGCCTTCTGCCCCTCTCAGAAGACACCCTCCCAGAATCCCAGAACGGCTTCCGCCCCTCCAGAGGAACCGTGGACATGATCTTCACTGCACGACAACTCCAAGAAAAATGCAGGGAACAAAACCAACCCCTGTACATGGCATTCATCGACCTTGCAAAGGCATTTGACACAGTGAATCGCAGCGCTCTCTGGACCATCCTCCACAAAATCGGGTGCCCTAACAAATTTGTGAACATCCTGCGGCTCCTCCATGATGACATGATGGCAACAGTTTTGGACAGCAGTGGCTCCCAAAGTGACCCATTTAAGGTGGAATCCGGTGTCAAACAGGGATGTGTTATCGCCCCAACTCTATTCTCCATCTTCATCGCTATGATACTTCACCTTGTTGATGGGAAGCTTCCCACCGGAGTGGAAATAATCTATCGGACAGATGGCAAGCTATTCAACCTCAGCAGACTGAAAGCCAAAACCAAGGTTACAACAACATCTGTTATAGAACTCCAGTATGCTGATGACAATGTCGTCTGTGCGCATTCAGAAGAAGATCTACAAGCCACTCTCAACACCTTCGCAGAAGCATACGAGAAGCTCG
This sequence comes from Anolis sagrei, assembly GCF_037176765.1. Lineage (NCBI taxonomy): Eukaryota > Metazoa > Chordata > Lepidosauria > Squamata > Anolidae > Anolis > Anolis sagrei. The sequence goes on from NC_090023.1 coordinate 126,174,200, forward strand.
GCCTGTCACTGAACATTGAGAAAACCAAGGTGCTGTTCCAGCAGTCGCCAGCCAATCCCTCTCCAATGCCAGTAATACAGCTTAATGGCGTAACATTAGAAAATGTGGACCATTTCCGCTACCTTGGCAGCCACCTCTCCACCAAAGTCAACATCGACGCCGAAATACAACACCGCCTGAGCTCTGCAAGTGCAGCATTTTCCAGAATGAAGCAGAGAGTGTTTGAGGACCGGGACATCCGTAGGGAGACCAAGGTGCTTGTCTATAAAGCCATTGTCCTCCCAACCCTGCTATATGCCTGTGAGACGTGGACAGTCTACAGACGTCATATGCAACTCCTGGAACGATTCCATCAGCGCTGCCTCCGGAAAATCCTGCAAATCTCCTGGGAAGACAAGCGGACAAACGTCAGTGTGCTGGAAGAAGCAAAGACCACCAGCATTGAAGCAATGGTCCTCCAACATCAACTCCGCTGGGCCGGCCACGTTGTCCGGATGCCTGACCACCGTCTCCCAAAGCAGTTGCTCTACTCCGAACTTAAGAACGGAAAACGGAACGTTGGTGGACAGGAAAAGAGATTTAAAGATGGGCTGAAAGCCAACCTTAAAAACTCTGGCATAGACACTGAGAACTGGGAAGCCCTGGCCCTTGAGCGCTCCAGCTGGAGGACAGCTGTGACCAGCAGTGCTGCAGAATTCGAGGAGGCACGAGTGGAGGGTGAAAGAGAGAAACGTGCCAGGAGGAAGGCGCATCAAGCCAACCCCGACCGGGAACGCCTTCCACCTGGAAACCAATGCCCTCACTGCGGAAGAAGATGCAGAGCAAGAATAGGGCTCCACAGCCACATACGGACCCACAGGGAAATCCATAATGGAAGACCATCTTACTCGTCCAACGAGGGATCGCCTAAGTAAGTAAGTAAGTATGGCAAGCATCCTCAGAGGTAGTGAGGTCTGTTGGAATTAGGACAGTGGGTTTATATATCTGTGGAATGACCAGGGTGAGACAAAGGGCTTTTGTAAGTTGGGCTAGGTGTGAATCTTTCAACTGACTACCTTGATTAGCATACAATGGGCTGACTGTGCCTGGAGCAAACTCTTCTTTCAAATCTTTCAAACCTTTCAAGAAGAGTTTGCTCCAGGCACAGTCAGCCCATTGTATGCTAATCAAGGTGGTCAGTTGAAAGATTCACACCTAGCCCAACTTACAAAAGCCCTTTGTCTCACCCTGGTCATTCCACAGATATATAAACCCACTGTCCTAATTCCAACAGACCTCACTACCTCTGAGGATGCTTGCCATAGATGCCTCTAGAACATGGCCATATAGCCCAAAAAAATCCACAAGAATTTAGTCATTTGTTTATGAGTTCTTCCATGTCCAGGAAGGAAGGAAAGAAGGAAGGAAGGAAGGAAGGAAGGAAGGAAGGAAGGAAGGAAGGAAGGAAGGAAGGAAGGAAGCTGCTGAGAGATTACAAAAGAAAGTACTTTGGAGGCCAAGCTGTGCCCGTCTCAGAGCTGAGGTCACAGGTCTGAGGCACGGAGACATTTTTTACAAAAAGGACACTCAAAAGAGGTTTCTGTTGGAAATGTTTTCAAAGATGGTGATGAAAATACCACCCAGTTAATCCATATTAACTGAAATTATGTTGTGAAACTTACCCTCAAAAAGAACAAATCAACTTAAAATGCAATATTTTCCAGATGCTAAATAGTGGTGTAAACTAAATAACACTGGTTTGCAAGTAAGTGCCATATCATGCAAGTCATCCTGCTATAATGATCTGAACTGTGAAAATCTAATGCACCATGATGTCTCTGGAAATCTGAGAAAAATTGAAAATCCTTCAAATTTGTTACTTTCAAAAGTCAAGTTACTAAATTTGTTTTTTATTGATGAGGCAATGTATGCCAGTGTGGTATTAGTATACAAGGGCAAAGATGAGGATGGATTTTATCACAGAGCTGTGGATGCCCCAGAGTTAAGTTCTGCAGCATATGAAGCATACATGTATGGAAAGGAATGCTTATGCTTGTGCAATGCTTCATGAAATATTAGTGTTGGGATTTTGAAGGATATCCTTTTTGGGAGTGATGCTTAGACTATATTTCTCAACCTCAACTGTATGCTAGAAACAGGAATTACAAGAAAATGTATATTTGGAAGAAAATAATTTTTATTTGGGGAGTAAAGGGCTCATTTCTATCCAGTCATCCACATAAATCCACTCCTGCACCACATGTAGAATCTCTCTTGCTCGATCTTCACAACTCAGTCTTATTGAAAAAGTTATATCACATTGTGTGGATGCTGTTTTGACTAGTTACCACAAACAAGGGTGAATTGGGTCCCTGTGCTGCCTAAAAATGGGAAAGGATAAGACCTCGATAAAGACATCACCCAAACAAAAACTCCCTAGGAATTCAAAAAGAGTGGCTGCCATTATCACCCTTTCCAAAGCTGGGGTTGGGACCACAGTATTCAAACATTCCAGACCAGATTCACCAGTGACTCCTTCACCCACAACAACACTGCTGCATGAAAAATCTACCCAAACTCTAAAGGGTGCTTAAGGGATGGGGGAACTTCAAAATTTACCTCTTTTGTTTTTTTTAGAATGGAATCTACACGCCAAAAACATGAAAGATGAAACCACAGATGAACCAGAAACTACCTCCAGATTTCAGATTTAGGACCTTATCACACTGTCTTATATAGCGTCTCTAATACCCTTTGCCTATGTAGGTTCCATCACATGATGCAAGGCCCATTTCATCGGTAAATTGTAGGAATTTCTACCAGTACCTTTTGTAAAACAGGAAAATATATACTTCATTTGTCTTTTATTTTTCCACCCATGGCATAGACAGTTTTTTGTGTGTGATCATACACCCGTCTGCACATCATCCCCTATGGCAGTGACCTCTCTTTCGATGTGTGTTTTGGGGACACCACTCAATTCTCCTTTGCCGAAACAGCTGGCCAGAAGTATACTTCAGGTGATAATTAGAGAAAGACCCTAAGAAAGACCAAATGTTTTCCACTTTCCTTTGTTTCCTTTTTTAAAAATTTCAAAATTGTTCATTTCTGTAGGAATCAAAAAAGTTTTAACATTTCTCCATTGGAACAAAAGAACAGAGTTGCAGAAGATCTGCCACAAATAATTTTTGGAGACTGGGAAGACAGTGACACAGGGGAACATCAGACAAATTCGGAAGAGTCATTGCTCAACCATGTGACATGTCAAAGGTGCATTGTTTTGTTGCATATGGAAAGGAGAAAAGTGGTGTGATGGAATGGGTATATATCCAGCATGTATCCAGTCCTCATGTAGTCTTCTTAAACTGTGATTGCCTATTTAAAAGGTAACTTGACTGAGCTTTAAAAGGCAAGACAAAAATTCTTTCTATTCTAGGGCCATTATATACTGCACATTACTTAGGCTTTTAAAATGTATGCTTAAAGCAGCCTTTTTTATTCTGAAGGGAAGGTACTCCCATTTAGAACTGATGTTGATGGAATTCTCAATGTAATTTCCTGCTGAAAACCCCTTCCTGAAGATGGGGGAAATAGCAACCATGGGATCGTTTTTCAAAAGAGCACAACAGCTGCATTTTTTTAAAGAGGAACATTTAAGCATTTTTGAAAATTTTCAAAACTGAGAATAATGTACCGTAAGTAACAAGGCATTCGTACTCTATAGGAATTTACCAATGAAAACCAGGACATGTGTGACCAAACAACATCAGAGTGTGATCAAAATGGCAAAAGTTATGAATGCGGGAGAACACAAGCTAGGAAAGACTGTAGCACTTTGGTTTTGCCTTAGCCTCTGGGTCCCCTTCCACACAACTGAATAAAATCACACATCTTATTTGAACTAGAATATATGGCAGTGTGGACTCAGATAACCCAGGGCCCATCTAGACAGTACCTTTGTCCCAGGAACTTTCACAGTAAACAGGAGGGTGGCCAGATGCCATTCCCTGTAAATGCAGAAGCAATTGCTACAAAAGGCAAAAAAAAAAAAAAAAAAAAAAAAACCTTGAGATTTCCAGGTGTGGGAATATTGCGGTTTTGAGTCAAATATGTGATTCTTTGAATGTCTGTATGTCCCTTCAATTAGAAATCATGGAGTTTTTAATCTGGGTTTGTTCCCAGGTTTTAGATGGTTGTTCCTGATTGGTCAGTTCCTAAAAAGAAGGTGAGAGTTGAGTAGAACGAAAAACTTTGTTTGTGTGCCAGAAACTTCATGAAATATGTGGAGGGCATAGTTTCTCTCACCAGGACAAAGTTGTGGACCCCTAGTCAATGTTGAACATCTTTTCACAATAAAAGCAATCACGAACAGATGTGTGTAACCCAGGAACAACACCCTGTCTGCACAGATGGCCCTGCAGTTTATATAACCCAAGAACTGAACTTATACAATGATTTAGATCTTCAAATATTTGCATCTTGATTTTTTTTAAAGGACATCTTGGGTGCCTCTAAATCTTGCAAGAAAGCATCAAGTCTGGACAATGGAGGCAGAAATCCCAGGACCAACAGATCTGTATGTGGACCTCTTCTGAAGTCCCAGAAATTTTTGCCCCTGTTTAAAAACCGTGATTCAGTGCTTTCTTGAAGCATTCCCAGTTCAAAGGAGATATTGTAGGATTTTCTGCCTTAATATTCTGGGTTATATGTTTGTGTGAAAAGGCCCTGGGAAAGGTGAGATTCTGCCCCCTCTTCTCTCTTCTCCCCACTGAGTTAACTGAGGCCCCTTCTACATTGCCATATAATCCAGTTCAAAATAGATAATCTGGATTTTAATGACAGCATAGAAGGGGCTTGTATGCAAACTATTTTTGAACTTTGACCTCAGTTTGAAACAACTGAAGCAAGCCAAGGGCAAAGAGGGAAAGTGGAGGAAGAGAGAGAGAGGTGGGGGATTTGTAAAAGCTGCTGAATAAGTGGGTTGATAGAGGATCAGTCATTGGGACTGTCCCTCCCAAATCAGGGCAGGTGAAGGGTAGGAGGCATTTGGACTTCAGATTGTATTGTTCATCATGAGGAAGAGGAAGGAAAGCTCTATTTAGAAAGTCTCTGTCATTTTGGGGCAAGCCACAGGAGGGCACCCTAAGCTTTTATACAGTGCATCTTTCGATTCCTGTTAAAAACAAAGATCCTTCAATGTTTAGGGATAGTCAATTTTATTCAATGAGTCAGAGTTGTGAGAAAGGAAAAAGAGACACTGTTTACATTTCTATTAGCATAATAGCATCTCTGCCCCAGGAGACAATGACTAAAAGCATCAACAACAGTGAAAGGCCTTTGGAGGGGGAAAATAACATTGTGTTCTGATGTAAAACTACTACAGATCTGTTAGAGAAGGATTTAATACAGATATCACAGCATATTTTATAACATGTACATGAATGCATGCAATGAGTAACATTGGCATAAATACATTTGTCATCTCTAACTAGAGAAGGCCCACTGAAATAAACTGGAATCATTATGTTGCCCCTTATGGAAGGCCCAATGTTTTCAATGGGAGTGGTTGAGTTAGAACACACAATTGACTCTGGCCCAAATTTTAGCAAAACCATTTCACTACCAAGCAATGACTAGCTGCACATGAAAAGCACCCTGCCACAGGTGGACACTGCACATCCATACTGAGTCCTATCGCTACAAAAGTATGAGATACCCATAGGTGCAACATGTATGGAGGAAAACCTACCACCTGGAGCTGCACCTATGTTGGGTACAATTATGTCTCCTAATTGATATTTGGGAGAGTTAGCTTTCATGTATGATCTATGGGAGTCCATGATGTAGCATGGTATGGAACAGACCATTGCATGCGGGCCAAAGGGAATTTCCCTGCTTATACTCCCCTGTGAAAAGGGGAGGAGATTGGGGGGGGGGGAGTATATGCCAAATATTTCTATCCCCCCAAAAAAATTGTTGTAAGAAAAGACATTGTGTCAGATCCAGAGACCCTTTCAAGAGGAACCATATAAGGAAACAGAGGCATTCAGACGTGAAAACCTAAGAGCAGGGCATATGGAGGTAGCAGAGATTTGTTGTAAGTTGGGAGTATTTTTGCACATTTTCATGTGCTTTGAGGGACTTCTTGTGAACATAAATTTTGAGAACATAAATTGCCTGAAAATCACACCCTTTTTGTAAAAAAAAATAAAGTGTTAGGCTTGGAAGAACTGGTGAACTGCTTCTGACTCATAGAGGTGGGATCCAGGGACCATGCAATATTCAGTAAATAGCAAGGCAATAAGTATTGCTTTACTTGCTTGCTGAGAAAGGCTTGCGGAGAGCCCATTCACACAGCACCTAAAACACAGGATTTTCCGAGTTAAAAGAGAGGTGACTACATGATACTAGCAATAAATCCATGCTGATTTGCAGCAACGGACAAAAAACAAAGGGTAAAAGGTCCCCTTTTATCCCGATTCTGGCCAGAAAGTATGCATATTTGCATCGTTGTATATCCCTGCACTCACAAAAAACATGTGATTTCCTTCCCTGCCCCTTGTGGAGACTTCTCCAGCACATGTCCACTTTTTAAAAACCTGAAACAGCTGATCAGCTGATTGGGCTGTGAAAGAGACACACGGCAGATTTAAAGGAAGCTTGAATGGAGAGTAATTAGAATTCTCTGAAACTCTTTATTTTATTAATATTAATATTAAACAGAGCTTGAATAAACAATTGGAGAAGAGATAAATCCGGTGGAAGTTATTTTTTAAAATTCCCTCCGTTGTGTGCTAAACCTCATATATGCACATGCAAATCTGCTTGTATTTATATTACGATATACACATGTGCATATATAGGGTCCAGTACATAACAAAGTGATTTTTTAAATAAAAAGAACCTTCTGTCAGTTGTCTCCCGTCCGCCCTCCATCTTGTTCCCATACAAAGGAAGCAGGGGAAGAAATTCCAGGACCCACAGGTCTGTGTGGGAACATGTTCTCAGGTCCCTCGTTTTTGTTTGCTTGTTTGTTTGTTTTGTCCTCCATTTAAAACCTGTATTTTTGTGCTGTCTGGACGTGCCCTCTCTTACCTTCCAACAAATGCCTGTGGCTATTGAAGCTGACAACACCAGTGGCAACCTGTTTGGTAGCCATGTTCTTACAAACATGCATCCAAATGCACTACTGCACACAGGAATTTATGGATCACTCTTTGTGTAGAAGGAAAACAATGCTGAGTCTGGTAAAACACAACATAATCAATACTCAAAATTGGCTAAATGTAGAGAAAGGGAGTAGCACTGATTACAGTTTTACCCAAGGAAGTGATTGTTTAAGCTCTGGGGACATGTTCTGTCCAACAGTTAGCACACTGTGCTAAGTAAATGTTGAAAGGGCAATAACAGGAAGAGGGCATGGAATAAAAACTGTGCTTTCCCCTATGATTATCGCATTCCAGTGCTATGGAGCTAAAGCACAGATGGATGAATTGCAGCCCAATCCATTTCTGTAGAATCCTACCACATGCTAAATCCATGATTGTGTTAAAATAGTTTAATTCTTCTTTGAAACAAGGTCATGTCCCCTCCTGTGTACCTTGCTTTGTCTTAAAGGAGTGGTTCTTAAACTTTGGTCCTCTAGATGTTTTTCAATTCCTAGAATTCCTAATTATTGACCAAGTCAGCTAGGACATTTGAAAGTGGATGTCAAAAAAACCCAGAGGACCAAAGTTTGGGAATTGCTGCTTTAAAGGGTTGAAAAAAGATGGGAGTTTTGAAATTAGAAGATGATGCTTACATATGCCTGGTTTGGGCAGGATGGTAATACAGTCCATGATAGTTCTAGGGGGGAGGAAACTGACCCATGGACCTTTCAAAGTTGACTGACTCTGATCTAAAGTATTGTGTGTGGTTTATGACAACATGTGTTCTAAATGTGTAGGTCAAATCTTAGCACCTTTGATGTCCACCTATGACATCACAAAATATCTGCACAGTGTTAATCTTCCAAGGGAATCCCCAGCACTAAAGCAGAAACAGTCAATGTAATGCAGCTGGCCAAGAACTGCATTATTATTATTATTATCATTATCATTATCATTATTATATTAGCCAACGTCTGACTCAAGGTTGATTCTTGGTGATAAACCATGAAAAAACACTATCCTCTTTAAGGATCTTCAGTGTATTTTTTGTTATTGAACCTTGCATTCATTAGAGGCTCAAATCCCTTCCTGTGCCTCCTATGCTGAAACAGGACGAGAAGTAGGACCAACACAACTAAAGCTATCAGAGATCCCCCGATGGTGGATCCAGCCATAAGTGCCCAAGCACGGGCCTCTCCAGATGGATCTAGAAAGACAGAAAAAGGGAGATCAGACTAGAAGTGTGTCACCATCCCAAGGTTATCCATTCATCTTCATAATCTTAAAAGAATTTCTCTCACACACGCATCCATTCTAACTACTGGTTTTTTATTGCCTCTCTATGCCACTCCAATAAGTCTGGCATTTTCTTTAAAGCATTTGTTCTAATGTTTCTTCAGACTTCTCCAAACAAGATGGCTGAGAACATGAATTTTAAAATTAAGACCTGTACTTTGGTTAATAATAATAATAATAATAATACTTTATTTATATCCCATGGGACTCGGTGCGACTTACATGAGGCCGAGCCCACAATACAACAATACAAGCAATACAAACAACAACAATACAATACAAAGCAATTAAAATAAATCTCATAACACAAAAAGCATAAACATTAAACAAAATACAGTGCACAATTAAAATCTATGGCTGGGCCAAATGTAATTAAAGTTTAAAAATAATGCTAGGCATGAGCAAGATACAGGAGGTAGGGCATTGATAGAGACATACAAGCAGTCCCAAATCGATATAAAGTGCTTTTTGGGGACATAATGCTAAGGGTTCGTTATTCTGGGAAGGCACACTGGAACATCCACGTTTTCAAGCTCCTGAGATTGCTGAGATTGCTTCAAACACTGTGAGTGGCACACAAAAAATACATATGCAAGGATTACAGGATTCCTTCCTTAAAGCATCTGTCTAAATTCAGATGTACTTCAGGTTGATTAAAATGAAGGTGTTTTCCAAATTCTACACAAGACCGACCCAATGTGAATGACTTCTAGATGTGTAGAACTAAAGTTCCCATCATCCCCAGGAAGCTGTACAGTATTGTAAACAGGGACACAGCCTCGCTACTTCTGTTTGGTTTACTTTCCTATGAATATTTCTGATCCTTATTAGGCCTTCTGAAGAGTAGTGTGTGTGTCTGTGTCATACAAGGCATGCACATTTGTGCTGAAAGAATGAGGACAAGTTAGTTTGCAGCTGTAGAACTAGAAGTGGGTGCAAGATGCTGATGGTAGTAAGTTCTGGGAGAAACCGGAGTCATTCTGATGAATATTACCTGGCAGTTCAATGGCATAGCTGTAGCCAAAATCTGCTGCAGGAAGGAACATTTCCTCATTGGTGATGGGAGGGAAGAAAGGTACCATGTTGAACATCTGGTTGTGACCAATAGGAGCTAACTCCTGAGGCCACGCAGAGTCAGCAGGGCGAAATCGTTTCATCCATTCGTCAAAAATGGCATCAGTAAAGGAATGGAGGACCTGGAAGTTCAATTTACAATGACATTAAATTCTAATTAAAATGACTAGAAAAGTATGCTACTATCAGGTTGAGTATCTCTTATCTAGAATGATTGGACTAGAAGTGTCCTATAGTTTGGATTTTGAGGAATTTTGGAATACAGGCAGTTCCCAAGTGACAAACAAAGTATATTCTGTAAGTTTGTTCTTAAGTTGAATTTGTATGTATGTTGGAACAGGTACATTTTAAAGTGTAACACCAGCTCTGTGTATGTGAATGTGTGTGTGTATCGATATGTATATGTATGTATATGTATGTGTGTGTGCAGGGAAGGGTTTACAACCTTGTGCAGTTTGCTTTGCTGTCTGTGACCCTCTTCAGAAGATTTCACACCACTTTCTGTCCCTGTGAGAACTGGATTTTGGAAAATTTAGCTTGATGTGGAAACAAGGATTGGTGAGAAAGAGTCAGCGGAGACATCTTTTCCCCATGATAACTCTTCCAGGAGTAAATTTCTCTTCTTAGGGGTAGATTTCTCTCGCTTCCTGTTGTCTCACCCCCATTCTTAACTATGAGTCATTTGTAAGTCAGATGTTTGTAACTCAGGGACTGACTGTACTTGTTTATACACAATGAGAAATATTGAAAAAGGGACTCAAGTCTAAACGTGAAATTCATTCATGATTCATATAAATCTTCTACACTCAGCCTGAAGGTAATTTTTACAATATTTGCAATAATATTGTGCATGAACCACCAGTCGGCAAAGGTTACACGATCTCAGCCACCCATGTGGAGAAATTTGATTTTCAAATATTCTAGATAAGACATGCTCAACTTGTATTGGACAATAGCAATACAAGGCCAGAGATTATGTGTGGAAATTGATAAAAAAATATTTTTCTTTGGGTATTAAGTCCCTTTTAGAACATGCCTTGAAAGAATCTCCCTGCAGTTCATCTTCCTTAAGGACTGTTACCAAATACTGTGAAGCTTTACCACAGCCACTAGAGGGACTTCTACATACACTACATACACTTCTTTATGCTTCCAGAACACTGAATGCCAATTTTCTGAGTAAAATAGCATTGCAGGCTCATAAATCATTATTTTCTCCTCACCTTTAGGGGTTTTTCTTTTGGAGGGAGGGTTGACTCATGAAGAGAAAACTCTTGCAGTGAACATTCACAAAGATGTGAACATTTGCACATAATTTTCACATCATAGTAATAAAAACAACATGGTCTTTGTTCTTTAGCTCTTTATAAAATTAAAATCACATTTATCTTCATTTTGTATACAAATGATCTGACTGCATGATTGTTTTGCCTCATTGCTGTCTTTTAAATAGCTAAATGTAAAGGTTAATGAACACATCAAGCTGTTTTCTGATATTCACTTCTAATATCCCTCGGATTTTTTGGACCCCAATTCCCATCTCCATACAGTGTGGCCAACTTCTAGCCGTTGTCACTCAGAATATTTGAAGAGCATCAGATTGCTTAATCTTATAGGATTTATAATCTTATAAACCAATGGGATTTTAGACTGCATGAATAGGAGACTAGTGTCTAGATCCAGGGAAGTCATGCTACCCCTCTATTTTGCCTTGGTCAGACCAGTTCTGGGCACTGCAATTGAAGAGAGATGTTGACAAGCTGGAATTTGTCCAGAGGAGGGCAACTAAAATGATCAAGAGTCTGGAGAACAAGCCCTATGAGGAGCGGCTTAAAGAACTGACCTGTTTAGCCTGGAAAGAGAAGGCTGAGAGAAGGCATGATAAGGGTCATGTATAAATATGTGAAGTCATAGGGAGGAGGGTGCAAGCTTGTTTTATGCTGCCCTGGAGACTAGGACGTTGAACAATGGCTTCAAACTACAAGAAAGGAGATTCCACCTGAACATTAGGAAGAACTTCCTAACCATGAGAACTGTTCAGCGGTGGAACTCTCTGTCCCAGAGTGTGGTGGAGGCTCCTTCTTTTGAGCCTTTTAAACAGAGGCTGGATGGCCATCTGTTGTGGGTGCTGTGAATGTGATTTTCCTGCTTCTTGGCAGGAGGTGGGCTAGATGGCCCACGAGGTCTCTTCCAATTCTATGATTATATGATTCTGTGACAGTGTTTCCCAAATTCTGGTCTTCAAGGTGTTTGGGGATGAATCTCTGATCATTGGCCAAGGTGCCAAGAACTCCTGGGATTTAAGGTCCCAGATACCTGGAAGACTAGAGTTTTGAAATCATTGCTGTAGAGCAGGCATCCTCAAACTGTGGGGGCCTGTTTGGGACTCCAACTCCCATAAGCCTTAGCTAGCTTGTTCAAAGTTCAGGAATTGTACAGCAAGATGCCTGCTGTAAAGTCTCTGTAGTCCCGCCTTCACAGTTGAATAGCTTATTAACTTGACATCTCAAATAAGGAGCATGACCCCAAGTCACTGAATGCAAAATGTAGCTAAATACCAAGTTTGTGATGGCTCCCAAGGCTTCAGATACATATTGATGGATGGCTGTATCCCTGTTGGTGGCCCAGTTGAAGGAGCTGAACCTATTCTGAGGCCAATCTATGGCAAT